>NC_142197.1:4137500-4322500 GCF_026936395.1 Plectropomus leopardus | reverse complement strand
TGTTTGAAATGAGCAAAGTCTTATTATTTTTTTTGTTTTTATGGTTAATAGATTAATTGATTGTAATTTTACGGATTAATCAATAAAATTAAATACTTAAATCTGCAACACTAATGTCCATCTTTGCTGAGCAACAGTTTTGTGTTAAAGAAAATAAAACCCTGTCCCATAAAGACGCCTCTCCCAAATATAAGCCTGTTGAGTTCAGTAATTTAGGCAAATCATAGCTATTAATTGAAGTATTAAGGAATATCAATTCACATTGTACCTTATAAATAAACGATACAAATGACTAAAACCACCAATTAAAAGGTACTTGTACTTCACTTGAGCATCTTATTTCATGTTACTTCATCCCTGTGCTCTGCTGCAGCTCTCTGACAGCGTGTTTACATGTTATTATTACCTGAGCTACCAGTGCTACCACACCCCCAACAGCATCATGCTAAATTAACCGACACGACACACACTTACTGCCTGCTTCTCAAACTAACTGGGACCAGTTAGCTCCCGTGCTAACTTCACATTTAAATCCACAGCACCGACACACACCGTTACCGATTCATACCCAAAATGATAGCTGACATCACGCTAGCTTGCGGCATGACAGAAGTTAGTGGGCTAGCCGGCTAAGCTAACGGCTAACTGGCGCTGTTTACCTGCAAGTCAGCTGTCAGTTTTAGCACGACGTGCAGCACGTTAGCGTGCTAACCAAATAATAACGCAGCAATCTCGAGGGTTGTCAAATCAAACGCTAACTGTTAGCTAACTAGCTGGCTAGCGATGTGACGATGATCAGACAGGTGGCAGGCTAGCAGTTAGCATAGCAGCCTGTGGGCCTAAACACAGCCGCCGTTAGCTCTGCTGCTAACACGCAGGAAAAATAAACAATTTGAGCTCACTGTGTGAGTCGTGCGTTTATTTTAGTTTCCAGTGAGTGTTATTTTACCTGAAATCCTTGTCGCTGGAGGTCATTTTCTCCAGCAGGTTGGAGATGTGGTACGAAGCGCTCGCCATGTCGGTGTTAGCTGTTAGCCTCCTGCTAGCGCTCACTGTGTGACTGTCTGTGTGTCTGTCTGTCTGTGTCTCCGGCTGTCTGTCTCTCGGTGCTGGAGGTCTGGTTTCTGGAGGTAAAGTGTGTGTTTGTGGTTCTTCTGCTGCTGCTGCTGCTGCCGCCTTTCTCTCTTTCTACAGCGACTGTCGCATCCCGGGGCGCGGAGTTTGGTTTGTTTGAATGGGGCTCCCGTTCTCTCTGCAGAGGGGCGGGGTTAGCAGGATGGACGCGGGGTCGAAGGTCACAGCTTCAGCAGTTTTTTTTTCACACGCTTTTTTCAGACAGGCCAGCTACCCATCATCTTTTTTTAAATGAAAGATTTTATTATCATTATTATTATTATTTATTTATTTATTTATAATTGAGTAAATTCCTATTGGGGAACGAGTTTGGGGAAAATAAATTTTAAAAACTCAGATATTGGTTTTGTTTTCAAATTAATCCTTTGTATAAGATATTATACATATTTTGGGAGTTTCTGCTAAAAACATATATGAACAACAACAATACTACTAAGTAAGTAAGTAGTCGTAATGTTCTCATTAATATTGATAATAATATTAGTATTATTACTATTAGTATTATTACATGTTTTTGTAAGGACACAAAAATTCTAAATACAAATAATTGCAAATAATTTGCAACAACACTTTTTTTTTTTAATTTTCCTAAATCGTGTTTTTCTCTCTTTATGACAAACAAACTGGATCCTTACAGGAGTTCACCCTATATTTATTAATTTTTTTCTCATCATGACTGCTGATTATTATTATTATTATTATTATTATTATTATTATTATTATTGTTGTTGTTGTTGTTTTTATTATTATTATTAGCAGTATTAGTAGTAGTAGTAGTAGTATTGTTTTTGTTCTTATATGTTTTTAGCAGAAACCCCCAAAATATGTATCTATATGTATATGTAAAATAATATCTTATAGAAAGGATTAATTTGAAAACAAAACCAATATCTCAATTTATTTTCCCCAAACTGGTTCTGGAATTTACTCAATTCTAAATAAATAAATAAATGAATAAATAAATAAATAAAAATGATAATAATAATAATAATAAATGTATTTAACAGGAACAACTTTCTCAGTTTCTCTGTGTTTTGCTGTTGTTTTCTGTGATATAAAAGGAATATCTTTGTGTTTTGGATGAACCAAAAAATTAATTTGCATATTTTAATTAGCACTTTATGAAATCATCATCATTTCAAAAAATATTTTCTGATATTTTCTATAGATGGAACAATTCATTGTTCAATAAAGAAAATAAGCAACAGAGTGGAGTGCTTTGTTATATAATTTTCTGACCACACAGGAAACGGTACGGCAGTCCGAACATGTGCTCAGAGTATCTGGGTGTTCATTTCGGTCTTCGGTGGCTTTATATATGAAAAGGCAGATTGTGCAGAGGCAGAACGTCGAGAACAGATTCTGCTCTCTCCGTCTGTCGTTGACCTTGAGGATCATTTGCTCAGAGCAAAGATAAACAGATCTTTTCATCCATAAAGCTGCAGAATTGTGAAATATTTCAGTGTGAAACAATATTATGTGCTGTGGCCAAAAGATTTTCCTTCACTGGAGCCATCGCTCCACCCGTCTACATCATTTTACTCAGTGATCCTAGATAGTCCTTTATTTTAATTTAATCCTTTATTTATAAAAAAAAATGCAAAATTTTAAGGGAAAAAAAGAAAAGCCAGAAAGGGTTTAATAAAAAAAAAGTTTTTCAAAATATGTATTTATTTTTATTTATTTTATGCTGTTATCCTTTCATTTACCTGTTATTTACAGTCTGAGTATTTTTAATTATTTATTTTTTATTTTATTATCATCATTTATTTATTTTTTTATTTAAATGCGTACAAGTTTATTCAAAAATATTTCTTCAGTGGCGACATGTTTTTAACCTGAATATTATTAACTGTCCTTATTTTCCTTATTTTTACTTTATGCTGTTTCCTTTCATTTAGTTCTTATTTTTATTTATTTATTTTTGTTATTACAAATAACATTTTATTAATTTATTTAAAATTATCTTTATCTTTTTTTATCTTTCTATTCATAAGTTTTTATCCTTCCTCTTGTGTTTCCTCAGTTCCTGGTTTTAAGTACATTTTTTTATTTTTAATTTTAATTTTTTTGTGATTTTATTCACATGTTTGTAAGGGGAGCTGGTGGTTTTATTGTATGACACATTAAGTGTTAGGGTTTGAATGAAAAGTGCTATAAAAAAATTGACTGATTAGAGTAGAAACCTGAGCTCCTCCTAAAAAACTCCAAAGCTTTTCACTCATCTGCATCAAAACGTCAGAGCTCCCGTCCTCTTTCTACTCGATTATCTCAGTCTGTTAATGACTTTAGGAAACAACGATAGAGGCTTTGAACTGCGTCTGACCTCTTCATCTCACAGGGCGCCGATACAGAGCGAGCCGTCGGCGTCTGCATCTTAATTTTTTTACACTTCAGTAAAGCATTTAGATCACTTTTCCTCCCGATGTGATGAAACACCTGCGGCAGGTGCGTCTATTCAAAGTGAAACTCAGTGAGAAGCACTTCCTGTTGACTGATGAAGGAGTCAAACACAACCGTACAGAGCGCTCTGCATCTCTGTCTGTGAGTGAGCGTTTTGAGCTATATCAAGCACATTATCCTCTGCTTAATAATGAATCACCCACACACACACACACACACACACACACACAGTTATTTCATACATGCAGCAGAGACATTCAGGATATTCAGGATGTTGTAGTTGTTTATTCATGCTGGCTGAATGCATTCTGTGTGTGTACGTGTGTGTGTGTGTGTGTGTGTGTGTGTGTGTGTGTGTGTGTGTGTGTGGGATGAGTCACAGATCATTTGAGTGGGATGTTTACAAACCCCCAGGCGCTCTCTCTCTGTTGACACATAATGCAGCCACTGACATATGCATACTGTGATTTCCGTGTGTGTGTGTGTGTGTGTGTGTGTGTGCGTGCGTGTGTGTGTGTGTGTGTGTGTGTGTGTGTGTTAATGCATCGACAGCGTTTGACAGTAATCTGTGAAATGAGGCTCCAGCTGCATCTCGAACACACTCGGTCTTCTTCAGATGTCTCACAGAAAATGATCATGATTATGATTGTGATGATGAAGATGATGTGATCATAATGAATATATGATGAAGGTGTGATGAATACAGATCTACTTATTTCTATTCTAAGATAATGACGGCGGTGATGATGAACCCGTGATGGTCGGAGGATGAAAATAATGATGATGAAGAGGAGGTAGACGCTCATATCGCTGCTGATTGGGATGATGATGAAGATTGTAGTCATGACGATAATGTGGTGAATTTTTATATTAAAGTGAGATGTTACATTTACTATAATTTAGCCTTTTGAAACCTGGATCAACTTTTCTTGAGTTGTGTGTAAACAGCTTTAAAAAGTATATAAACCTCTGAAACCCGAGCAAACTGGTGTGATGTCTTCCTAAAACGTGGAAAAAAGGCAACGACAAAAATGTCCCAAAAATTGCAAGAAATTTGTAAAAGGTGACAAGAAACTTTCTAACAAATTTGTGCTAAAACAGAGGGGAGGATTATTAGAAAATTATCCAAAATATAGAGAAAATGTCCAGAAAACAATATTTTTAATTATAATATTATATTTCAGGAAAAATATAATAGAAGAAAGATGAAATATTCTGATCTTTTACTCAAGTTAACACTTTGAGACCTGGACAAAGTGACTTGATTTCTTTCAAAAGCAAAAAACAAAAAAATACAAGAAAATTACCTGATAATAAGCACACACACACACACACACACACACACACACAAACAAACAAAAGATACAAAAACAACAACAAACAAACAAGAAAATTACTTATAACTGTGCTAAAAATAAACAAATAAATACAATTATTTCTGTTTTTTTCTAGGTCATTTTCCTTATTATTAGGTCATTTTCTTGTAATTTTTACTTATTTCATGCTTTTAAAAGAAATCAAGCCACTTTATATGTGTCTCAAAGGGTTAACTTTAGTTAAAAAAAAAGAAAAATCCTAATATTTCCTCCCCCACATACACCATATAAGCACATACACATGGACAGCAAGGCCCAAATTATTTTTTCCCTGTTTTTTCTGCAGTTTCAATGTCGAAAAATCTTGACGCTGCAGCAGAATAATAAGTTTTAGACCAACTTTGAGTCAACAGTTTTGGGACATTTTTTTCCTGCTTCAACATGAGTACGCTCCAAGCTTCTTAAAGAAATGTTGTTTTTCCCAGTTTGGCGTGGAAGAAGTTGACTGGTCTGCTCAGGGCCGTGACCTCGACCCCATCGACCGACCGAGAGCAAACCCCGCAGCTGCTTCAACATCTGGTCAAAGAGCGGAGCCTGACGGAGCAGCACATGTGAAACTATCGTATATGGGTGTCACAGTCAGGTGTCCACATACTTTTGGCCATGCAGTGTTCAGTTAGAGCTGATCTGATGTTGGCAGCCTGAGAAAAGACGAACAGACGACGCTGCAGTCACTCTGAAAGTACTGATGGTTCACAAAGTGGACAAACGCGTCTCAGCACGTTCGTTTCCAAACCGGTTTGAAGTTTTTACAAAAGTTTTGATCTTTTTTTCTGGCTGTTACATTTCAAAGTCCTGCGTCCATTTACTTACTTTAATAAAAGTGTAAAAGTATTGGCATTTAAATATACTTAAAGTACAAAAAGTGAAAGTACGTAGTATACAGATGGCCCATTTCAGAATATTATGTATCATATTACTGGATTTTATTTATTATATATTACTTTTTTGTTGCAGCTGGTAAAGGTGGAGCTCATTTTAGTTACTTTAACCCTTTAAAAGCCGGAGCAACAGCATTTTTGTTGTTCTGCATTCAGACACTTTTCACGAATATTTCAACCTTTGAACCCGATGCAAATTAACTTGAATTCTATCGAAAGCAAGCAATAAAAGGCAATGAGCAACTCGGCAAGAAGTGCCCCGTAAATTATAATAATAATAATAGATGTAGAATTTTTAATATTTTGATTAATATAAATATTCATTCAAAATAGTTTTGCAGTTATATAATTAAGATTTTGGCATTATAATTTTTTTTATCATTTCCTTGTTTTTTTTTTTTAATTTAATTTGAAAAAAATGCAATTATTATATTATGTTATGTTATGTATATTATATTATATTATATTATATTATATTATATTATATTATATAAACATGTTTTTGCAGGTGATTTCCTTGTTTTTTATTTAACTTGAAAAAATATAATTATTATGTTATGTTATGTTATGTTATTTTATGAATATTATATTATATTATATTATATTATATTATATTATATTATATAAACATGTTTTTGCAGGTGATTTCTTTGTTTCTTTTTTAATTCATTTCATTTTTACTTATGTGGATGGTTTTTTGCTTGTCTTAACTTATTTTATACTCATTTTCAGATTATTTTCTTGTACTTTTTACGACTTATCATTTATGTATTTGATGCAATTTTTGAGTAATTTCTCCATAAGTTCCTCATTCCTTCAATCAAGCCGATTCTCCAATGTTTTAAAGGGTTAAAATAGCATGAAATATGAAGTAACATAAAGTGGAAATACTCAAAGTACAAGTACCCTTAAATTATTCTCAAGTACAATACTTGAGTAAATGTACTTAGTTACATTCCACCATCAGAGTTTTTAACAATAACTAAATTCCAGCGTGATTAATAACAGTGATTATGACCTGAGTGTGCAGGATCCGTCACACGCGTCTCTGACTGTATCTGTTTGTCTCCATATTGAGGTCAGTCTCCGCTTTTTGTCTCGTAGCCCGCAGAGACTCATCTTTCCACTTCACTGCTTCTTTTTCCTGCTCCCTCCTCCACCCGTCTGTCCGCGGGGATGAGAGATGGCTGTCAGTTAATCACTGCTGCTGTCAGACACTTAATGTGCTGCTTCAGATCCGGTCCGTCCACCGGAAGACAGAAACACAAGTTTTTGTACCGCGAAGCGCTTTCAGAAAAAACGTCACATCCTCAAGGACAAACAGAAAATTAAAAACACAATCTGTGTACTGACATGCAGAGGTAGCATGTTTTTAAGTACATTTGAGGTACTTGTACTATGTTCAAATATTTCCATTTTACACTCCTTTATACTTCTACGGAAATACTGTGCTTTTTACTCCAGAATCAATTAACCCATAGACATAACAGCTAGAAACAAAAATAACAAAGGTAAACAAACTCTGATTTTTAAAGGGTGGGGTTATGTAATAGAAAATGACTGAAAATACTTTATTGTCTACTTTTTGCACGTGCAAAATCTGCTATTAAAAAAAAAAGAAAGAAAGTTAACAAATGATATCAAATCCATATTACAACACATTTACACATAAATACAATACTATAATTAGAAAAATATTATTTAAATATATTTATATAAAGCACCACCGGGATTAATAAAGTCTTATCTCTCATCTTAAAATAAAAATAAAATGTCAGTGCAGCAGTCAGTCTCCTACAGCTGCAAAAGTCAAAAGACGTAATAATCTACAATAAAAAAATACATGGAAAATATATTTGTTTTACTGCGTAAAGTATTCACCAAAGGATGTGTAAATGTTCACAAAAATAAAAAACAAAGACATTTACTGTTCGAAGGTTTTATGTTTCTTTTTTTGCTTTTTAAATTGTTTTTGTATTTGTTTTTGTTTAATTATTGAAGAAATAAGTCATGTCGGATCAAAACTATCACCGAAAAGGTCAAAGGTCGCAGCAGCCTGACACACAGAAGAGATTTTGTAAACTTTATTCTGTAATGTCAGTGTGACGTCACCTCTGCTGCTTTGTTCTCTGCTTTGACTTAAAAATTAAAGAGTGAAATTTGGCAGATTTCCCCTTTAATCCACAGCTGGGTGGAGACGGGGGGCGAATTCCTCAGAGGCGAGTCGGGACAGGAACCAGACTTCAAATACCTGTGTGTGTGTGTGTGTGTGTGTGTGTGTGCACGTGTGTTTTCTAGGTTAATATGTCTGCAGGGTTCATTACTGTAACAAAGCACACAGCAGATTGTTATTGACAGAATCTGAAATGTGTCTTCAGGATATATTTTGTTTTAACGCCTTTTATCTTTGTCACTGCGGGAGCTTAAAAACACGTTTGTTAGTGTGAGAAAAGCTGTGGGCTCATTCTCTGTATTTCAACTAATAAAAAACACTTTTTATTGCCAACTTTCTAAAGCAGAGATCCTCCACCTCGGTCTCAGGACTCTGGAGAGTACTACAACATTTCATTAAAAATGAAAACTATGAAACCTGAAAATTAAAAACAGAAACAAACAACAAAATGACCTAAGAAGAAAAAGCAGAAAACTATATATATATATATATATATATATATATATATATATATATATATGTGTGTGTGTGTGTGTGTGTGTGTGTGTGTTATATATTCTATAACATAGTTTGAACATATAATCTATTAATCATAAATAAACTTTTTTGACATCTTTTTTTGGATGTTGTTGTTGCTTAAATGGCTGTGGACATTAAAGCAGGATGTTAGGACATTTCTAAGATTTTAGGACATTTCTCGGACGTTAAGACATTTCTAGAAATGTAGGACATTTCTAGAATTTAAGGACATTTTAAAGATTTTAAGACATTTCGGATTTCAACACATTTCTCTGATTTTAGAACGTTTATGGATTTTAGAACGTTTCAATTTTAAGACATTTCTACGATTTTTAGGACATTTCTCTGGACATTTCTAGGATTTTAGGATGTTTCTAGGATTCGAGGACATTTTTAGGGTTTTAGGGGCTTAGCTATAACCTTTGTGGGGTGGGTGGGTGGATCCTCCACTGGTACCTTTTTGATAAACAAGCTCCGTTTTATGCACTTGACATCTTGTAGACGACAAAATCAATTCCCAGTGGTAATCACATTATTTTTATAGTAAGAGAAAAATAGTTGGGGCGCCACCCGGCACCTATCGGGGTCCAGATTTGGCCAGCAGGCCTTAAATTGAGTATCACTGTGCTGAATAGGGCTAAACTCTGACTATATTTAAATACTCTAAAAAGCTCATCTGGTTTGTGTTGGATTTCTCTGTCTCAGAGACATTATTTGAACATCTTGACGTGATTTATCCATAAATCTTCATATTTCACAGGCTCCTTCAGCTGTGGAGTTTTATTGATCCCGGATTTCTCTCTGTACACTTTCGTCTCTCCACCCCGCTCTCCCTCCGCTATGAATGAATGAAGGCGGGAGGCGCGTGCTCACTGCCAGCGCGTGCGAATCACTTAAATGGCTGCGGACATTAAAGCAATTTTGGAGGCGATTTAAGCGCGAATCTTTCAAAGCGAAAAAAAGAGGCAGAATTAGTAGAATTCTAAAGCCCGCGGGGTCGTTCGAACGTTCGAATGGAACCCTGATGGAACCCTGATGGAACCCTGGCGGTACCCCGTTTGTCTCGCGGGCGCCTTCACGGTCATCACGTCACCCCCTCCCTCTCTCTCTCTCTCTCTCTTTGCCCACTACCGTAGCTCGCTCTCCCACTCCCCCAGAGACCACAGCGAGGCTCCGGGGGTAGAGTTACCGGAGGGGGAGGGGGTAGAGAGACATAGACAAAGAGGAGGAAAGGAGAGAGAGAGAGAGAGAGAGAGAGCGCGAGAGAGAGAGGTTCGCGTGAGGTTGAAAAAGAGAGAGAGTGGTAGAGTTGGGTAGACTCACAGTGCAGGGGGAGGTGGATCCCTGTGTAGTGTAGCAGCTTAAGCTAAAGCTAACTAGCCATGTTGCTGTCGCTGCTCCTCCCGCTGCTGGTGGTGTGTGTCTGCTAGCGGGCCGCCCTGGACTCCCTATCCGCCCTGAGGTGCATCATGCCCGGCTGGAAGAAAAACATCCCGGCCTGTCTCCAACCGGACCAGGAGGGAGGTAAGACCGGACCGATCCGCTCAGGTTCACACCGACCGGCGAGTGTGTTCCTCTATGTGTGTGTTTTCTTCTTTTGTTTTTTTTTTACCTGTGTGTGTGTGCGCGCGCGTGTACTAATTATCGCCGGTGCAATCTCCGTGCAGCGTGGTTTGGCGCCGCCGGTTGAGCTCGCGCATACGGTGACTGCCTTGAAATTAGTGAAAGTTGGTAACTGATACCGTGTGAATGCGTGTGTGTGTGAACAAGTGTGTGTGTGTGTGTGCGCGTGTGTGTGTGTTGTCTCGTGTTAATCTGACGCAACGGGTGAGGTTACAGTGACGTTACGGTGATTTCACGTTAGAGGCTACTAACGTGTTTATCATTAAGAGAGGGTTACCGGTTACCGAAGTTAGCAGGGGCTGCTAACAGGCTAAACCACGGTTGAACCGGTTGAAGAATGACGGTCGGTTCTGGTCAACCGAGGGTCTGCCCTTGTGTGTGTGTGTGTATTTGTGAGTGTGTATTTGTGTGTGTAACGACCACCTTCACCGGGCTGCGGGCGGTAGCAGCCCCGGTGTTTACGGTGGTGTTACGGTGAAATGAGTGACCCCTCGGGTTTGTGTGACGCTGCAGGGTCAGGTGTGTGAATCAGTGGTGGTTTGATTAAATATTGACAGGTGAGGTGTTAATGCTCCACACGCAGACCTGCACGCCGCTGCTGGTCACCGGTTTTTGCTCTCGCAGCCGTTAAAATCCGTGACAGTAACGTTTTCTGGCAGCACATAGCAGCACCCATTAGTGTTTTCATAACATCCCTCCATTGAGAGAAGACCGCTGGTTCAGTAGTGAGTTAATAAGTGTAGTGGAATATTTTGTGGCGTAGTAACCTACTTTATTGATATAGTTTTGTGTGATAAATTCAGGAGAGATATCAGTGGTGGAATTCAACTAAGAAAGTTGTGCTTTACTCAGGATTTCTGCTCATTTCTTTTACAGATACATTACTGTGACTTTGAGGCAAATTTTCCATTGATGGTGCTTATTGTTTTTTTTTATTGCACATTTTAAAGAAACAAATTTTGCATTTTTTTTCTTTTTTTTTGGAATTTTTTAAAAGAAAAAAAAAATTTTTTTTTAATGAAAACATATTTGACTTTTTTTCAATTTTTGGCTTTTGTGTTTTCCTTTTTTTATCTTTTGCACTTTTACTTAAAGTCATACTTTGCCAGTTTTCAACAAGCTTCGTATCGAAACAGTGTTGGTGTATACAGAAACACTGTGGTAAACTTTCCTTCATCTAACATGTGCCTTTGTATCGCACCGCGAAAACAGCGAGTTTTGCGGGATCGACACCCATGCTGCCACTACTGACACAAATGCCCGGGCCACACTGCATGCGTGAGCAGCACGTGACGACAGCCTCACTGACCTGCTATGGCATGCACGCTTGTGGTCTTCACACTGACAGTGGCGTTACTGCGGCGTTACTGCGGTGCTGCTGCGGCGTTGCTGCGGCGTTGCTGCGGCGTTGCTGCGGCGTTGCTGCGGTGCTGCTGCAGAGCTGCCTGCTGTAATTCCAGTAGTTTGACAATTAAATGCCGATACTCCATTATTTCATAGAGCCGTGCAGCCCCTGTATTGTCAACAAATGTTTGCAAAAAACATATTTTAACTGACCGTTTAACCGTAATACGAGATCAATTGCCCACCTGCCGTCATTGTGTCACATGCAGTCTACAATACTTCACCCACCAGTGGGACCATTTATTGGTCTGATAAACCCAGTTAGTTTTGTCCTCACTTTGGCCATTAATCTCATCCCATATCTCCAATCCCATAAATAATGCTCTTATCAAAGATAAATTGACTTACTGTGTTTCAGATTTAGACATTTATGAAATCCTTGCAATCTAAAAAGCTATTTATGAGAATAAGATACAAATCTGTAAAACACTTCATCATTCATTGCAGCAGCAGACAAACTTCATTGGTGCATTCAGTCTAATTAAACTATAAAAAGAAATTTAATTGGCAACCACTAATTCATTTTTCAAGCATAATGCCATATTGTCTCTAGTTCCAGCTTCTCAGAAATGAGCTTTTCTGTTTTATATTAAATATCTTTGTTGGACAGAAAAACAGGACATTTAGGAGACTGTAGGAAAGTTTGACGAGCATTTATCACAGTTTTTTGGCATTTTATGGTCAGTTAATCAACAAAATAATTGTCAGATTTATAAACGATTCAGTTGCAGCCCTGTAATGGTTTGCTATAATATTTTTATGTGTAGAATTTCTGTGTGGTTTTGTTTTTTGGGGTAAACCATGGAAAGATGTGTGGTCTAATATGATAAAGTGAAATAACCCTAGTTATTTTTCATATATAACACTCAATTTTAGGGTTAATGTGACCTTTGCATTGGCTGCTAAACTAGTTATTTTCTTATGTATAAAATCCTTTAAGCGATAACTTGACCAACAGAAAATTCATCAGCAACACTTTTGATAAACCAATTATTCTAGTCGTTTTTTTAAAGTCAAAATGTCCAAAATTCTAAATTCAGCGTCCTAAATGTGTATAATGCTGGTTTTCTTTTCTTTTGAACTTTTGGTTGCACAAAACAAGAGACCTGATTATGTCAGTTTGGGCTTTGGGACATTTTTTTTAACATTTATTGACATTTTAGACAGATTAATGGATTAAATAATTAGCATTTTAATAGATGAAGTATGAAAATAGCTGCAGCTCTGATGTGGACATCTCTGATATCCTTGAAGATTAACATAATCCAGCTCATGTCAGACATTTTCAGTGCAGTGTGCAGTAAAGTGGATTTTAAACATGTACTGCTGCACACAATTTTGTCTTTTCTAGTCTTAAAAACGCGAGTCTAACGAGGTAGAATAAGACGCAGATGAATGAACAAAAACAGACGTGTCATCACTCACCTAAACTGCACCAGGCGTAGTTATTCTCCTTTTACACGTGGTGTCAGATTCAGCAAACCATTTTTAGCTCACATTTAAAAGGTTTGAACACTACAAACTGTCTCTGAGTGCCACCACAGAACGAGGACACATTCCCACTTTAAAAAGAAACACGAGAGACGTGGCTGCTTCTCGTCTTTTTAAAAACTCTTAGATACATTTTGTTTTGCAGGATGATTTCCTAATGGGTAAAGAAGAACGTGTATCTAAGGATTTCCTGGAAGCGGCAGCATTTCTATGACTTTTTCTTGGCGAGACAAATTGATAAATGCTTCCTCACTCAGCGGAGGTTTGCAGCTGCAGTAGCAAACTTGAAAATGGGAGAATTAAGCTTTAACTGTCCATCATATTTTGGATTTGCACCAAACTGTTGACCCGTGTTTTTGAATCATGATTAACTTTGTTTACTTGCAGCGTTGTGTATATATTTGTTTACTTGCTTTGTGTACACGTTTTTTCTCATACATTGCAAGTTGTTGTTTTTATTATAGATAAATCTTTTTTTTATACCCGAGGTGACGTCTTTTTCCCCCCAAAACTTAGAGATAAATAAATTCTCACCCAGAGCTAGAAAATAATCAGCTTTTATTGTTTGATTGAATAGCTGAAATTATTAATCAGTTATCAAAATAGTTGTGAATTAATTCTCTATTGACTGACTGCTTGTTTCAGCTCTATTGCCACATTGTCAGCATAATTTAAAACATGATTTTCAACACAGTTCACTTAAGTAAGTGTGATGGTGTTAAAGGTTTCATATAGAAAATATAGCGGTGTTGATTCAGTGTTGTGCTGTAAAGCTGTCTGCGGTGCTCGCGCAGAGATAATGATATAATCCTCAGGTGTTCAGCTTGCAGCTCCGCTGTGGTCACAGTGCTTCACAGCGGGGCGCCTGATAAATAACAATATATTAAAATGTTAAATACTCGGAGGCGTGCAGAGAAACACGGAAACACAGCTGTTCAGAGAGAGAATGCAGAAAGACGGATCAGACGGCCAGAAGCAGGGGAGTAAAAATAGATAACAGGTAAATAATAGATAACAGGAGACACCGTGTCCTATTGTATAGTAACATGTATACGGTATATTTGTACAGTACAATATCATGTACTGCACAGTGACTCAGTGGGCTTTACATCAGCTTCATCTCATGATCTCTTAAATGACAAAGAATAACATGCAAAATTTACTTGACTATTGTATATTTTCTACACTTTTCTTTTTTATGCTACTTTTTACTTCTACTCCACTATTGTAATCTTTCTTCCACTACGTTTATCTGACAGCTTCAGTGTGATTCAAATTACGAACTCAAAATATTACCAACTAATAAGCCAGTGTGTGTTATTGTAAAATAAAACTCCCCACCAGTACATAAAGTAGTTAAAACGAGCTCTACAGTTACGAGCTGCAGCATCAAAGTGATGAACACTGTTACGGCTGGCTCATTAATGCACCAGTAATTAAAGTGCAACAATATATATTATTTTGGAATGGGCCATTCTGCATAATGAGTACCTTTTGTGTTCTTTAAGTATATTTGATATACTACTTTTGGGCTTTCATCTATATTAAATATTGAATGCAGGACTTGTAGCTAACAGGCATGTACCTAAACCATAGATCTGTTTTGCGTTTCCACCGGAGACGGTACATTTATTAGGTGGTTTTGGTAAAAGTCGCCGCTCCATCCAGCTGTCGCTGTATTTCTGCACACAGGAGAAGTTTTCCTTGTAGTCTTTCTCCCAGACAGAGCTTTTTAAAATTCATAGTATCTGCATCCACATGTGCATGAGGGTCCAGTTTGGTCCGTGCTACGTATTTTCGGTAACTGCGCAGACTCTCGTTGTAGCATGCATGCCGACTGCGTGCTCCAGTTCCTCTCAAACTCCAGGTCAGTCCAAAACACTGCTGTCAAGCAGGTGGCTGCACCACGATAAAGCTTTAAATAAAGAAATTTCTTCTTAAAACCTACTTACGCACTTTTCTCGAAGATTCTGATATTCGCCAATGTTTCGTATTTGGGATTTGTTCTTAGGTAAGAACCGAATCTACACACTGAAGAGCAGGTTATTGTGTTTTCTGCTGTTGTATAATATTAAATTATTTAACTGTTTATAATAATGAAGGCGCTGACTCGGGCCCAGGTCTGTGTCCAGACGTTCAGCTGATGACACACCTGACAGCGCCGTCTCTCCGATGACGGTCCCGACATGCTAACGCAGCTCACACGATTCTTTGCTTGCTGTCCCCTCTTCAGTGAAACTCTCGTCTGAATTTTGCAATGTTTTGCCACTTCTTTTTCACCTCATCCGTACTGCATCCTTCTCCAGATGCATCCCGCGCAACTGTTTTGTGTGTGACTTTTAAATCCAGAATTAACGTTGCTAAATATCACCGCTCATGTGTGGTTTACTTCCTGCAACACGACCTCCACTTCAGAAGTACCCAAGTACTTAATGCGTTTTGATTCGTCTTTATATATTTTTGTATTTTCTACTTTCCCTTAAGATATCTCTTTTTGACTTCCCGCTGCGTTTGCACACGGCCCTTCAGTCTCATGCCCTTTTAACGGCATTTTTACGGGCGTTTACGTATGCTAACTCGGGACAACCAGCATGACCTTTCAATATACGAGGAAACTGGCATTCATTGATCTGAGAGCACAAGCGTGAACGATTCTGCCGGTTAAGTACAGGTTTCTTAAGAACAATTTAAGAAGAAATTTAAGGAAATACTTGGGAAGATATTGGTGAATGCGGCCCAGTGTTGTCAGGCAGGTCGCAGTCGCTGCATCACGGTAAAGTTAGTTGTAAGTTGTATATTTGACAGACATTCGCTCCAGAAGCATCGTTTAGTTTCACCTTCGCCTGATGTCGGCAGCAGGAGGACGCTAAACTCACTTTCCCTCCTTCCCTTTTATTCCTTTGGGCTGACATGGATCATCAATATTAAACAAATAAATCCGTGTGAGTGTCCTCCGATGTCCAATGCGAAAAGTATGTCCGAGCCTTTACAAAAATCCATTTGTTCTCCTAACTCAAATCACTACTTTTCTCATAACCTTGGACAAAAAATACCTTTAAGGCAGAAAACTCTGGAGAAAGACGTCTCCCATCAGCTATATTTCCTCTTAACTGCATGCAGAGAAGTGTCTGCGTCCCGCTGTTCGTCCATGAGACAGAGTTGGACTGCTTGGTGGAAACAAGCATTTATACCTTCCTCAATTTACGGATTAAATGTTCACACAAGTTAAATAAATAAAAAGACGTCACCTTGTCTTCTACCGGTGTTTGCAAGCTTACGAGTCGGTCCCAAACTCGAAGCTTCAAAACGCCGCTGTAGAAACGTGCAGAGACAAACACAGACACACTACAGGCAGGACGATACAGCCTGCTGATGATGACTGCGTCGGGTTCATGACCCCGATTTCTTACCTGGCAAGTCCAGAAGGGACCAGCACCTGTCTGCCTTCAGGGCACAGTGAGGGCCTGAGCCGAGGCCAGACCTCTACTGTCTGCTGCCCGACAGGAGCGTCACAAACTGTCCTCACAAACTGTCCTCACAAACTGTCCTCACAAACCCTTATCCCCTCAGTGTCTCACCACGGTGATGCTTCATTGTTACAGTCATTAAAAACACAGGTGAATTTTTGAATTTCCTGTGGTTCTCTGGGCTCGCCGCAGAAAAAAAACGTCACACCGTTCAGCAAATTTAAAAAAAAATCAGATTATATTTAGTCGGTAATCGTATTTCATTATATTTTAGGGAAAACAGTATGTGGCCAAGGATTAGATTTAATATGGCATGAAAATGGCTTTATGTCAAACAAGTATTTGGTGTTTACGAACTCACAATGTTTCAGTTTTTTTCCCCAATTTTTCCAAAAGTCCCAACCTTGACTGTTTATATAAATGTGATTTTACTTTTAGGATTATTGGATTTATTAATTTATCAGCGCTTTTTTGCTTTTATTAGATGGTTACTTGTCCAAAATGTGTCCATACCAGATTTCCGGACTTTAGACCAGAGATCCTAAACTTTCTTTGTTCTTTGATTATAGGACATTTTTAGGATTTAAGGACATTTCTAGGATTTTAAGGCGTTTCTCGGATCTTATTGCATTTCTCTGATTTTAGGACATTTTTAATATTAAAGGACATTTCTATAATTTTAAGATGTTTCTCAGATTTTAGAATATTTCTGCAATTTTTGAACATTTCTCAGATTTTAGCACATATCCAGGATGTCAGTACATTAGGGGCTTAGCTCAGTGGTTGAGACAGTGGTTGGGGGCCACCCAGCACCTTATTGGGGGCCAGATTTGGTCCTCAGGCTGTAAGTTGAGTTATCATTGATTCAGACCAATAAAAACAAATGTTTTCTCTTCGTATTAAATGGACTCAAATGAGCTGGATAATCTGTGAGTTTATTTTATAAAGTAATCTTTTGCTCTACTCTCCAGCTATATGTCTTTCAAAGTGACTTTAACGATAAATAAGTCGTTTGTATCTCTCCTGTTTAGAGCTGAAACAGTTAACAGCTCAGTCAGTCGTTGGAAAAATAGTCCCGATTTATAGTTTTGGTCATTTTTAGAAGAAAAAACAGTGAAAAAAGTCTCAGAGATGTCTCAGATTTTCTGAGTTGCTCTGTTTAATATACTGTGTTTGATAGTGATGAGTGTGTGTGTGTGTGTGTGTGTGTGTGTGTGTGTGTGTGTGTGTGTGTGTGTGTGTGTGTGTGTCACAGCATGACATCATCCCACCGTTTTAAGCTTTTTGACTTAGAAGCAGAGAAAATGGCTCAAACACACACACACTAAGACATACACGAAGACACACACTAAGACACACAGTAGCACACAGCGTCACTAACCACACACACACACACACACACACACACACACACACACACACACACACACACTGAAACACACTTACTGTCCTTTAAGAGGTGCTGATGTCAGAACTCTGCTCATCTTTGTCCTCAGGATTATTGAAGCAGACCTGACTCTGTGTGTGTGTGTGTGTGTGTGTGTGTGTGTGTGTGTGTGTGTGTGCGTGCGTGCGTGTGTGTGTGTGTGTACATCCAGCTTAATGTATTATCCCGATCGTCTCTGACACATTTTACCCAGAGACTCTCTCTCTCTCTCCCTCCCTGTGTGTGTCTATGTCTCTCTCTCACAATGACTCTGTGAAACAAACTGCTGACTGTGTGTGTGTGTGTGTGTGTGTGTGTGTGTGTGTGTGTGTGTGTGTGTTTGTGTGTATGTGTGTGTGTGTCACTCTTGACTTCAAGATGTGTGTGTGTTCTAAGTGTGTTTAAAGGTAACACTGTGCTTGTTCTTGTGGCGCTGCTTACACGGCCAAAAGTATGTGGACACCTGAATATTACATGAATACATGGTGTTTGAAGATACACCGGGGGAATTAATGTGGTGGAAGAAGTACTTAGATCTTTAAGTAGAAGTAGTAACACCACACAGTGTAGAAATACTCGGTAACAAGTCAAAGTCCTGTATTTAAAATATCGCGTCCCTTACTGCATCAAAATGTCCTTAAAGCACCCAAAGTAAAAGTACTGATTATACACAATAGCACATTTCAGAATAATATATATTATTATATGTAAATTTAATTATAGTTTGAGATCAAATAGAAAGCAAAGGTTTAGTTAGATGCATTTGTAAACAACCTTGCATCACTGTTAACCCACATGTCATGAATTCACACAGATTTATTGGTGGTGGAGGAGGTTTTTAAATCTTTTATGTTCGTACAATGTGTAATTTTCTGCCGCTTAGGGGTCTTCATCAATCAAGACTGAGCAAGACTGAGGTTACAGTACCTTCATAGAGGGAGCCGAATAATCTGCAGAGTTCTCTTCCTCTCCAAAACAAACTACCACATGATTTAAACCGCTGAACACACTGAATAAAGCAGTTTCAAATTAAAAAGTCAGTGTTTCTCTTAGTTGTTTGGCCTGTTGGAGACAGGCCTCAGGCCCAGCACCTGCTAAAGTGTGCTCACCTTTTTTCTCTAAAGACTTAAGATACAGATGTTCAGGTGATTTATATTGAGAGCCGAATTATCCGCAGATGTTTCCTCCTCCTCAAAACAAACAGATCAGGTGATTTTAAGCAGTTAAAATACTGAATAAAGCAGTTTCATGTTAAAAATCTGTGTTTTTCTAATGCGGTTTGGCAAGTCACATACGGGCTGCTCTCTGTTTTTCTCTGACGATGACTTGATATTTTTCCCTAGGGTTTTTTTGGTCACATTTGCCGTCATATTTTACCAGTTTTTTTGTAATTAGTTGAGCAATTCGTGGCAAACCATTTTGCTTATGTTTCAGTGGTTGAAATGCTTGTAAAAGGCATTTGAATACAAGAAAACTGGTGCTGATGCAGGTTTAAAACGGTTAGGTATCAAAAGCAAAAGTGCTCATGATGCAGAATTGCCCATTTCAGAATAATATATATATAATATATTACTGGATTATAATTATTGATGCTTTAATGTGTTCGTAATTTAATGTTGCAGCTGGTAAAAGTGGAGCGGATGAAAGAAATATTATAAATGATGAGACTGAGAGATGAAGCCAGACTGTTATAAAAAAAAAAACCCCAACCCAAAACAACAGGATCTACCTTGAATCTGTCAACAGGAAACAGACCCAGGATCAGCTTTTACCGTCCTTCATCTGTTACACCACGACACACACACACACACACACACACACACACACACACACACACACACACACACACAGCAACACACACAGCCCTTGGCAGCGTCCAGGTGGACCGCCAAGCTGCTGGCATCACACACATACACTCATTTTCTACTTGGATAAGCCCAGCATGGACACACAAAACACTTATACACTTATTAATGCACACACACACATGCACATGCACACACACATGCTCTCACATTATGTCTCAGTGTGTCTCTAACAGTTGGTCTGACACTGAAACCTGCAGAGAGTTTTTTCGGAGTTCCTCTGTTCTGTTTTTATTGTCCTTAAGAAGCTCACAGACGTGTACGAGTGTGTTTGTTTGTGTTTGTTTGTTTGTGCCAGCTGCAGCCTTAAGATAACTCCTTTCTCTCTGAGGTTGGGTAAAGTAGCAGAGGGGGTATTTTAGCGGCACGCTGCAGGCTGTCCTTGGCTGACTCACAGTCCACTTTAAAGCCCGTTCTTCACACACATGTGGAGTCAAAGACTGGGGAGGCAGCAGGACGCCACTCAATGTAAATTTGACATTATTATTCAAAGACTCGGCAGCTCCATGTGGACGAGAAAGTTTGGACTTTATGCAAATGTGCGGACAGCCAATAGAAAATTGTCTTTTACTCCACTCAGCTCTGTGAGAGAGCTTTAAACTAAATGGAGCAGAGCTGAAAGTGTGTGTCGGTCTGTACCCGTCGAAATTGTGTTTCCAGGTTGCATGTGTGTTTTGAATGAGGAGCCGTGTGAAGTCCGATAAATGTCCTGAAATTATGTCACTTAAGTCAGAGTAAGACAAAGTTTGGAGAAGACTTGCGTAGTCGTCTGCAGGATACAGCATCTTAGATGTATAAAAACGTATAAAGAGGACTGAATGCAGTATTGGAGGTGCATGAAGCCAAAAGTTTTACTTCCCTAGTATAAAATTACCCTGATCTCGTGCTTCTTTGTGCCCATAGAGAAAACGCACTAGAGACTTTTGGCCTATTAAGGTGTCTATGATATGCATTTAACCCTTTGAAACCTGAGCAGTGGTGTGATGTCTTTCAAAAACATGCAAAAAAAGGCAACTTGGCAAGAAATGTTCCACAAATTGCAAGAAAATAGTGGATTTAAGAAATTGTTTTTATTAAAAAGCCAAGGAAAAATATTTTTATAATTGTCATAATTACACATAAAATTATGACAGGAAAAATAATGTGAAAAAGAAAAGGGAGAGAGAGGAAAAATGACTGGAAATGATCATTTAAAAAAACTAGGAAAATTATAATTCTAATAATTATATTTTAAAAATTAGCTTAATGTAATTTCCTTTTTTAAAAATTTTTTAGAGGAAGTTTTTCCTGTAACTTACTTATGTCTTACTAATTTTTAAGTTATAATAATAATAATAATAATAATAATAATAATAATAATAATAATAATAATTAATAATAATTATCAATTTATTTTTTATTATATTATTAATATTTTTATTATATTATTATTTATTTTATTTCTTTATTATTTTCTATTATTATTGTTATTTATTTAAAAAAAGATAAAATAATTTTTTTGGCTTTTGCCTGTATTAAATATATGACAGTTTAAGCATAAAAGGGGGTGAGATGGGGGCGACATGCAGCAAAGGGCCTCAGGCTCAAGTGGAGGTGGTGGAGACGCAGCCTCTGTACTCGGGGCGCCTGCTCTACTATGCAAGCTTTTCAGAGCCCTATTTTTTAGGTAGTTTCCTGTTGCTCATTGCCTTTTTTATTTT
The DNA here is from genome assembly GCF_026936395.1 of Plectropomus leopardus. NCBI lineage: Eukaryota > Metazoa > Chordata > Actinopteri > Perciformes > Serranidae > Plectropomus > Plectropomus leopardus. Next base: position 4,301,038 of record NC_142197.1, on the reverse strand, counting down.
CTTAAAAGGAATCAGGCCAATTGGCTCAGGCTGACAAGGTTAAGTGCATTGTTGAATGACTATACTATTTTAATAATCAACTAATTGCTTGATCTTGATGAGCTTTTTCTATTTTTTTCTTCTTTAAATACCAAAATAAGCAATGTGAAGACATTTTAAGATGATTGCGAAGCACATTTTCACTAATTACATCAATAAGCAGTGCCTCACTTTCATGCACAGTTAGATTATCTGCAGAGCTTCTTTATTGCATCACTTTTTACATTTAACCTGTATCCCATATTTAGGATGCACTTTAAACTGCGATCTGCATAACGTGGTTTTGCTTCTTGTTTTTCTGTTTTCTTGTCGTTTCTTGCACTGCGGAGACGGTAACTGAGCGTTTTTCTGCAGCCTGTACTGTAAATGTTTGAGTCTTGGAGCTGCAGGCAGACAAAGGGCAGCGTGTTTATTTTAATCCATGTGAGCGAGGCCTCAGGATTAGGATTAGTGCACAGTTTGGTTGAGTTTCGGGTGGTGGGTTTCGCAGCTGCTTTTTGTCCCTTTCCATCCAGCTCTGTCCCCTCTGCTTCAGCTTCCCTCCGTGCTGTCTGTCTGTGCCACGTTTTCAGATGCCGTATTGATTTTTTTATTTCTACTGCTGGTGTATATATTTGTATTTTTCTGCCCACCTGAGTCTCACTGAGGCTTCCTGCTGGGAGCACACAGGATGTTTCCTGAGTTTAACATTTATACATTTAGTCAGACGAGGTCCAAAAATCAAAGACAAGAGACAAAGATCGATTCATGGCTGCAGCTATCAATTGATTTCACTGTTTATTAATCTGCCTGTAGTTTTCTTAATCGATTGATTAGCTTTTTGGTCTATACGATGTCAGAAAATGGTGGAAAATGTTGCTGGAATCAGCGAATTTAGACCTTTTTTGGCAAAAAGTCACACAAGCGGATGGATTTGTATTCAGCATAGATGGCGGTTTTTATTTAATTTAATTTAATAGTTTACATCAATGTCAAAAAGCCCAAAGAGCCCAAAGTGAAGTCAGATATATTTGTCTTTGTTCATGCTGTTGACCTTGTTAATGTGTCATGAAGAACATAGAACATAAATATATATATTTTTTTATTTTTCCTTCTTTTTTGATTACAATCCTTTTCAAATTAGTGCTTAAAAATGTGTATTTTTTTATTATGTTGGTGTTTTTGCTCTGTTATAGAACAAGTATTATTGCACAATTGACAGTCTAAAATATTTAAAATATTACTTTTACAAAAGAAAAACAATTTAGAAACTGGAATGAGGAAACATTTGCCGTTTTTGCTCGAAAAACGACTAAATAGATCATTAAAATAATTGCATATTTTAATAAATAATCAGCTCTTGATATTATTAAGGTATCTTGATTTTTTTAAGAGCACAGTTTTCCCCTAAAGATAAAAAAAACCCTCTTGAATTTAATTCAGAAAGATCTTAAATATTTCAATTAATTAACTATTTTTTCATTTAATTAATGCATTCATACATTTTCTGCTGCTTATCCAGGTCCAGGCTGCGTTTAATGATGATGATTGATTAGGAGTTACTGTGATAGGATTTATCTCCGTCAATTAATTAATGCACTTAATAAATAATACATTTGACTTTATGGTATTATCCTCTGCATTTTTAAATAATGTGTTTTTATTATAATCTATGTGTGACCATTTATATAATCTTTTTTTAAATTGTCACATGAATTCTTTATTATCCCTGCTGGCTAACAGATATTAAATTGCATTAAATGTGGTATTTAAAACATCTTAAAGATTGTTAAATTTAACGTGGTGGTGAACCCTGCAGAAACCCTGTTTATTGATTATTGATCCTAATCCTTAAACTGTGCTGTGTGGACACCGATTCAGTCTCCTGGGGACGTTGTGTCTATTTTTGAGGACAAATTAGTGTCTTCGGAGCAGTTGTCGTCCAGCTGTTTGTCCTGTCTCTCTCTGGGGTTGAGGTTCAGGCTGGGCCGAGCCTTCAGGGAGTGAATGGAAGTCAATGTACTGAGTGTGTGTGTGTGTGTGTGTGTGTGTGTGTGTGTGTGTGTGTGTGTGTGTGTGTGTTTGTGTCCATTAGAAATCAAGGTCAGTCACTCAGCAGTCCATTAAGACCATAGATTCCCTCCTGTCTCTCTCTCTTTTGTTCAGTTTGTTTCTAGGTCTCTCTGTCTGTCCGTCTCGCTGTCCCTCAGGCTTTATCAATCACTGTCCGTCGGCCTGTCTGCCCCAATGAATCATGGGTAGTTATCAGCAGCATGCGGACCTCTGAGGCGTCTAAAATTTGTGGTTTTCTGCTCCGAGTTGTGAATGGCTGCTGTTCTCCTGAGCGACCAGAAGGGGGAGTTAGAGGATAAACTCTGTGTGTGTGTGTGTGTGTGTGTGTGTGTGTGTGTGCGTGCGTGTGTGTGTAGCGTGGAGAATCAGATTATACACACACACACACACACACACACCAACGAGGCGTCCAATCGTGTTACAGCTGCAGAAGCCTGAGAGCGATATGCAAATGAGCCTACGGTTGTCATTTTTAGCACCAACACACACACACACACACACACACACACACACACACACTCTCTCTCTCTCTCTCTCTTCCTGTGTCAGTGAATGTCACTCGACCATCTGCCCGGCTGTCATTTCTGTCAGTGCGAGGCATCGTGGGGCGTGGAAGCCCTCAGGGGTGTCTGACAGGTGAGGGAGGCGGAGCAGTGACTCCTGAACTAACACCTGAGCTAATATAACTTAACCACACAGATTAAAGGTATAGTTCACTCAAAAACATGAATTGTACATGGTCGTCTCACCTCCCTTTGCTATTTATGGCCCAGCGTTTATATGCATTTAACCCTTGTGCTGCTAAATGACCAGCATCACTGCTGTGTTAAAATCTGCCCATAATGTGCTATTTTTACTTTAAAGAGCAACAATCAGTGAGCAGCAGGGATTTTAAACTCTGATCAATCATGTATTGACCATTTTAGGCTATATCGCAATACACAACATATATCTCTTCTGAAATACCTAAATCCTAAAATACAAAATTATTTAATGAACTACAGTTACTAAAGTAGCCACTGCCATTAAAAGAAGTTACACAAAGTACTGTTATAGTAGAGTTTAATAAAATACTGTTAGAGTGTTAATATAGTGAAGTGTAAAGTTAAATAAAGAACTGTTTAGATAAGTTAAATAAAATATTGTTATAATTAAATAACGTAAAGCGAGACTAAAACATTTCTTTTTTTCCCCAAATTCCCTCCATAAACTGACGATATTGTAGGAATGACTATTTGTACTTTGAAAAAAATATTTTAAAAAATCAATTTTTGATTAATAATCATTAGTAATGTAGATATAATGACTAAGGTAAAGGCGAGTATTTAAACAAGTAGAACTGTGATAAGTCGAGAAAAGTAACGTCCGATGACTAAAATCCTTCATTCAGGGAAAAATGACCAAAATCTAAAAAGTGTATCATAAAACAGGAATTTTAAGAAAGTTGTTTAGACGTTCAGAGTCTGTTTGCACTGATGTGTTTTCGCTCCGCTCTCTTTAGTGTCAGTCTATTAAATATACCCAAAAATACCGATTTTGTTGTTGGCACTTTTGGATTAAATAAAAGATTTGAAAGAGAAGAAGAATAAAAGACTTGTTAATCACATCAGAACAGTGCAGGTTTGTGTATTTTTTGGAGTAAAATACGAGTTGCTTGTGGCTCAGAGGTCGAGCGGGTCGTCCTGTAATCGGAGGACCGAGGTTCGATCACCGGCTCCTTCAGGCAACATGTCGAAGTATCCTCGGGCGAGACACTGAACCCCAAATTACTCCCGATGCTGCGTCATCAGAGTGGGAGTGCGTGCGGATGGTCTCTGAGTAGCAGGTGGCATCATGTGCAGCAGCCTCAGCCACCAGTGTGTGAATGTGTGTGTGAATGTGTGTGTGAATGTGTGTGTGAATGTGACATGTAGTGTGAAAGGTCAAAACGACCAGAAAAGCGCGTTACGAGTACGGTCCATTTACAGACAAACGACGAGCTGGAAGTAAAGCTCCGTCAGTCCAGGAGGAGATTATTAATATTATTATTATTATAGATTATAGATTATAGATTATAGCTGCTGATTCTGATCAGTCATCTGTCTGAGACACAGACAAGCAGGACTCATGATGTCCACTTTGTCCTCATGTAGTCAGCTGTAACGTTCAACATGAGAGAGAGAGACAGAGAGACAGACAGAGACAGACAGAGAGAGACAGAGAGAGACAGAGAGAGAGACAGGGGGAGAGAGAGACAGAGAGACAGACAGAGACAGACAGACAGACAGACAGAGAGAGAGAGACAGAGGGACAGATAAACAGAGAGACAGAGACAGACAGAGACAGACAGAGAGAGAGACAGAGAGAGAGACAGACGGAGAGAGAGAGAGAGAGAGAGACAGAGAGACAGAGAGAGACAGAGACAGAGACAGAGAGAGAGACAGAGACAGACAGAGAGAGACACAGAGAGAGAGAGACAGAGACAGACAGAGACACAGAGAGACAGACAGACAGAGAGACAGAGAAAGACAGACAGACAGACAGACAGACAGACAGAGAGAGAGAGACAGAGGGACAGATAAACAGAGAGACAGAGACAGACAGAGAGAGAGACAGACAGAGACAGACAGAGAGACAGAGACACAGAGAGACAGACAGACAGACAGACAGACAGACAGAGGGACAGATAAACAGAGAGACAGAGACAGACAGAGAGAGAGACAGACAGAGACACAGAGAGACAGACAGACAGACAGACAGAGGGACAGATAAACAGAGAGACAGAGACAGACAGAGAGAGAGACAGACAGAGACACAGAGAGACAGACAGACAGACAGACAGACAGACAGAGACAGACAGACAGAGACAGACAGACAGAGACAGACAGAGACAGATATTTGTGGAACACGAGTCGACATCAACAAACTGATGCATGAAAAAGACGTTTTATTAAATCTTTTCATGCCGCTCACCTGTTCAAACACTGTGACTGTTTGATTTCCCACAACGACAATTGTGTTGCACACTGTCTGTAAACTAGTTCAACACACACACACACACACACACACACACACACACACAGCCCTGAGGTGAGATTAAACGTGTCCATGAACAGACAGGAAACACACACAGTAAATCCTCTGACCTCTGACCTTTGACACGGTGACTGACAGCCGGGCTGCGGGGTGTGACAGTCATAGTGTGTTTGTGTGTTTGTGTGCGTGTGTGCTTGTTTGTCCTGACCTTTGATCCCTGTCATGTCCTGACAGCTCTCGTATCCCACATTGCCTCGAGGCCTGACAGACGGAAAAATGCTGACGGAAAAATGACACGCATTAACACACACACACACACACACACACACACACACACACACACACACACACACACACACACACACACACACAATAGTGGCGATTACAGGAATGATTTAATGATTTTTTATTATGTTATGTTATTGATTATTTGACAGAAACAATTAAATGACAAATTAATTACATAATGGATAAATGTCTTTCCTCCACCCAGATTTTATCTAGATTTAACGGTAGTTCAACCTTTGAAAAATAAACGTACAATATGTAATTTCTGACACTAGTTGTCTCTTAATTTTAAATAAAATTACAATATTGATACAGACTGTATGCCGATATAATCAATATATGCAATTGTGCAATGCAGTCATCCCTCAGATATATAGCATGTAAAAAAAATCAGTTTGGTTGTCAAATACCCGTAAAAAAGGTTTAATGGTAGAAAGAACAGAAGCAGAATATTTTATAGTTTGACAAAAAACTTTACTGTCAAAAATGAGATCAGTGCACTGAAACAGTAAATTTGATCAGAATTTGATCAGTCTAAATTATTTCAGGCACTTTTTGCTGCATAATTTTCAATTTAAAATAAACTTTTTATGTTGCACATATCAGACAACATAAGACACAAGCTGATACTGATACATCCATAGTGGGTCAATATCAGCTGTCCGATATATTGATTAGTTAGAGTTCTTCTCATCATTTACAAGGTTTTTACCGAGAGCCGAACTATCCACAGAGATCTCCTCCTCTCCAAAACCATCAAACCCTGCAATTTAAACCAGTAAAAATACTAAATAAAGCACTTTCACGTTAAAATGATTGTTTCCCCAGTGCTGTTTGGCATGTTGGAGACAGGCTGCTCGCTCGCCCACCATCTTCTAATGTATGTGATTAAAATGACAGGTTTCTCAAGTTTGAACATTATTGAAAACATTTGAGATAATTAAGCACGCAACTCAACTAAATATATAACTTGTAGTTGTTTTAATATAAAAAAGTTGCATTTTATATCTTTAAATCACATATAAGATTTCTGCTTTCCGCTTTCAGACCTCAAACAAACCGCACCAGTCAGATTAACAGCTTTTACTTCAAACCGAATTAACAGGAAAACACAAACAGGTTCGATGTGAAATCATCCTCACAGAGACAAACACGCTCTGTTCTGATATTTAAAAACTTGGCAGGCATTGTGTCTTTTTTTTTTTTTCCTGTTCAGAAGCACCAACAGATTTGACCTGTTTTTATCTTTGTGGTGTCTCTGGTTACATTTGGGATGAAACATTCGGTGACCTGGTTCTTCATCCTCCTGTGTGCACGATCATAATGTTCTGATCACAGTCTGCTCTCCACAGACTGTCGATCTCTCATTTCTTCAGCCAACATGCCCCATGTGGGAGCTTGTCGAGCTGCCATTGGAGGCTCAAATGGGCAGCCTGAATGGATCAGAAAAAGAAAAGAGAAACATACAATGTGGCAAAGAATAGATTATCCTACACAGTAAACAACTGACGAAGCCTCTGAATTAAACATTGAAATATGTTATTGGTTCATCCCCTCCAGAGCGACATGAACAAGATTATTTTTTTGGTCTTTTTAATGCCTTTATTCGATAGGACAGCGTCAGTGTGAAAGGGGAATAGAGAGACGGGGAGACATGCAGCAAAGGGCCGAGGCTGGAATCGAACCTGCGGCCGCTGCTGCGAGGACACAGCCTCTGGACATGGGGTGCCCACTCTACCAACTGCGAAAATAAAAATCAGAAAATAAGACCAATTTCTGGCATTGTACATTTCTGCAGACCACAGATTCGTGACATTTGTACGTTTCATATGTAGCAGACCTGCTGAAGCGTTATGTTTCAGTTGTAAATGTTGTGTTATGACAATGAAAGGGTTAACTTATCTCCACAGGTTTCCAGCCCGTTCTTATCCCGAACTCGTCAATGTTAGAAATGAACTTTTTTGTCCACCTGACGCTTTGGCCGCTCAATAGATTACTATTGTTTTTTGGCTGGTGAGTGGAGCAAATCTAGTAGCCACTTGTATATTTTACCAGCATTTGGCTGGTTGCTGGTGCTAATTTCCAACCCTGGGACTCATGAAATAGTGCCGCTTTGTCAGTGCTTTAGGCGTACAATTCTGACGCCAAAAGCCACCTTCTGCATACACACGTGACGCGCACTGATGGCGTCAGATAATAACGTGGTTGGACAGAACTGTAGATTGTTATTATAAGCTGGCGGATGGCCGGAAGGCATCAGGTGCTGTCACATTCGACGTGCACGGACAGCGTCACTTGAAAATGTGGTGGGATGGAACTGGTGGCGTTGTTATCATATGCTGGCGGACAGCTGGATGGCAGCAGATGCGTCTACATGCAACGTGGCCGGTTGAACCCTGCCGTGTACCTGAGGCGTCAGGTACTCACGATGCTGGTAACCACATAATATAAAGAGCGCAAGTGCGGGGTGGATGGATACCAAAAACAACTGATTTTGCAGGAATTTGCTTCCTGTCTGGATGTGAGTGTGTTTTTTTCTGCACCTTACCATGTACCAAATCCTAACTGTCTGTGACTTTGGTGCCTAATCCCGACCACTGAGACAGTCTGCGCTGTTGTGTGAACATAAGTACTGCGCTGCTTGATCCTACCACATGTGCATTTGTTGACATCACTGCAACGGTATCCTGGAGCGTAAACAGCTGACAAAATGTGACTAAATAGTCATATTTAGTCATAATTGTGTTTGTGTTTGACGCTCACAGTCACACCTAAGGGCAATTTAGAGTCACCGATCAACCTGACCTGCATGTCTTTGGACTGTGGGGGAAGCCGGAGACCCCGGAGAGAACCCACGCAGACACGGGGAGAACATGCAAACTCTGCACAGAAGGGCCCCCGCCCACGAACCGAACCCCGCTCCAACCGGGTTTCGAACCAGGGACCCTCTTGCTGTGAGGCAACAGTGCCAACCACGACTCCGGCTGTGTCATAATGACAAATGCTGGTTCAGCCAGTTTGCATAAAATCAAAACGACTGATCTTGCACACCTGGCTGAAACTCAACCCGACTTTATCTGCGATTTACAAACTCACAAAAAGGAAGCGACCTCCATCCATCAGATGATGGAGGCGATTACTGACTCTTGTCTTCACTTGTGTTCCACTTTCTTCCAATCGTGAACTCCCAAGTCAACATGATTATTAGAGTTTGGGTGGTGCAATAATCAAAAGAGGGTCTTTGGGGGCCTGGAGATTATTGAACCACATGGGGCAGACTTGTAGCTCTCTGAGGCCTCATTAACGGCCCACATGGGGCCCAGATGGAGCCAAATTACTGTGCCAGTCTATCAGTAACCCACGAGGGGTCGACTTGTTGGTCAGGTCAGCAGTTAACTACGGTCAGAGAGACCCCGCTGTGTCACTAATTACTATGTGCGCTGTGTTATTGTGGATAATATTTATAAAGAGAGACTTTTTGTTTGTTGATTTTGGATATTTGTATATCTATTAGAAACTCTATCCACCCACACCCCCACCTTTACACTCAGTCTATTAAAGATTTTGTACAAAGATCTGAAATTACATACTCCAAATGTTGCCAGCTGGTTGCGGTCCATTGTTGGCACTTAAATCTAAAACCTTGGGAGCATTTTAGTAATGTTTTTATTAATTGTATCAGGGTTGGAAGGGATTTTTGTGCTTCCATACTTTTATTGACTATGTTAGAATTTTGTCCTTTTCATAATTTAGTTTAATTAAAATGTAGTTTTTTGCCACAAAATGTTAAATAAAAAAAGAAGGAAAGGAAGAAAAAAAGGAATATATACCTGAAATTAAAATAAAGCAGCTTAAATGAAATGAAATGAAATCTTACACAGATTAAATTGAATAAAAAACTGTTAAATTCAATTAAATTAAATTAAATCAAGTTAGTTTAGAGGAAAGAAAGATGCTTTTTGTGAAATGAAATATAAAGGTAAATTAAATTATAGGAAAAGGAAAAGCTTGTTGTCATCCACACAGAATAACGATCACACATGACCAAATTATCTATAAACATTTAAACAATATATAGAAGAGACATCAGGCTGTGAGCATATTAAAGAATCAATATCAGCTAATGATAATTTTGTTTTTTTAGTTCTTACAACTTCCATCAGAGTGAGACGTCTTCTCTCCAGGAGAATCGTTTCAGTTTCGAGTGTCACATCCCCCCTTAAACTTTCATTAATATTATTATGAATAATTAAAGCGTGTAAACTTAATAGTTTGATCCAGGACCTTCTGGTATGTCGGTTAATTATCTCAGGAGAAATTAAGTTTGCCAGAGTCAGTAGGCCACAGCTGTTATTTCCGTCTCCCAGATACATATTTAATCAACACTTCTTCTGACTGTCAGTGACACCAGCCCGAACAACGACTGTGATGTGAGCTGAAGACCATAAACCTGGGTCAGGTGTTTACATACCACAGAGTCCTGGTCTGCGTCAGCATAAACCAGCTCACAGAGTTCATCAAACCTCGTCTCTTCTTTAGGATGCTTGAACAAACTCCTCTGATCTCTGCTGCTCCGGTAACAATTACAGACTGAAAAACAAACTCCAACAGACAAACAGGGTTAGTTTCTTTCAATATTTGCCTGAAATAAAATGATAAAAGACTGAAGTTTTGCAATAAACGACTTCTGATTGTATGGAGGTCACTGCTTGAAAATTGGAAAAAAAAAAGAGGCACAAGGCACGCATTGAAAGAAGTTAAAATTAGCAACAAAAAAAAGGACTAAGTTCAAGAAAATTAACAGAAAATTAGAAAAAAATAGTAAAAAGTAAAGAAAGAAGGTAAATAAAAACAAGGATAACAAAACTTGAAAAGGGTGCTTAAAATTATGTTAGTAACAATTTAATGTATGTAACTTTGATAATTATATACTGTATATATATATATATATTTGTCCTCCCCTTCAAAACAAAAAGCCATTAAAACCTAGTAAATCAAAACAAAAATAACATACAAATAGACAAAACAAATTAGCAAAAACAAAAAAGAGAAAAAAAGAAATAATAAAGAAGAAAACACTCAAAACCAAATTGTTAATAATCTAAATGTTCAGAAGTTGCAATATATAAAACATTTTAAATATTGTTTTTGGCCCAAAATTTCAAAATCGATGCATCCTTAGTTCAATTACAAAGTGAATTTGTAATTTTTTATCATTTTTTTACATAGTCACTCATTGTTTTATTGTTCATGTGCAATTTCTATATAGATATTTATTGATTATTAATTCTGCTGATCAGTCGATTATTGATTATTGAACCGCCATTGCACCTGTGATTTCTTGTGCCTCATCCTCAGTTATGATGATGATGATGATGACCAGGTCACACGATGAAGGAGCTGAAATAGTTAAATAGAACGTATCCTTTCTCTCCTTTTCTCATATTTGATCCTTTTTTTCTCTCCTTTGTCTCTTTGTTTCATTTCCTTTAATTTTCCACTTCTCCACATTCCCTTTCATTTCATCCTTATCTCCTTTCCTATGCTTCTTACTTGTTTCCTCTCCTAGTTTTGTCTCAATCTGATCTCCTTGTTTTCTCTCCTTGTCTTCTTTCATCTCCTAGTTTCCTTTCCTTTCATCCTCTTCTCCTCCTAGGTTTGCTTCTTTCCTATGTCTCCTGTCCTCTTTTTCTCCTTGCCTCCTCTCCTAGATTTGTCTCCTCCCTCCTACAGTGTTCAGTTACAGACCCCTCTGTGGAATTCACACACACACACACACACACACACACACACACACACACACACACACACACACACAGATGCCTGAAGAGCTCTCCCCTCCCCCTCACTGGAACGAAGTGTGTGTGAACGAAAAGAGGAGAAGAGGATGAAGGTAGGAAAGGACACATGGAAAAATATGGATAGAGAGAGGAAGCAAGGATAGAAGGAAGGCAGGATGGAAGGAAGCATTGGGACAAAGGAAGGGAGGACAAATAACAAAGGAAGAAAGGATGCAACAAAGGATGCAAGGAGCTAATAAAGGGAGGAAGCTCGCCTCTTCTCCCTGCTGACTCTCCAAGTGCACATTTACAGTGTGTGCACACACACATTCATACACAATGGAGTGCTGAGATGGAGGAGTGGTGTGTGTGTGCGCGCGCGTGTGTGTGTGTGTGTGTGTGTGTGAGCTGCGAGCCCTGTGATTGGGCGAGCCGGGCTAGATGCACCAACAGCCGAAAGAAGACGGGAACAGAGGAGGAGAGAGGGAGGCTGCAGATAGAGCAGAGAATACAAAGAGCATGTGAGTGTGAGAGTGTGTGTGAGTGTGTGTGTGTGAGTGTTAACAGCTAATGTGTGTGTGCACGCATGTGTGTGTGTGACATACAGAGGTGTGTGTGCAGAAGCGAGGAGGAAACCTGATCTCTCTCTCTCTCTCTCTCTGTGGAATAACGCTTTCCGTTAGCTCCAGTGCTGTGAGCTCGTAGCCTAGCCTGGCCCAGTGTTGGCCCAGTTTGGACCCTGCTGGTGGTACTGGTGGTGGTGGTGGTGGTGGTGATGGAGCGGTTCTTTGCCCTGCTGCGCCTGCTGGGCAGGAGGAGGCGAGGGAGGAGGTACCGGGCGGATGACGATTACCAGGAAGGCTACGAAGACGTTTACTACTACACCAGCAAGTACAACACACACCTACTGAGTGAGTGAGTCCTATAGAGTAACACTGGAGAGACAGAGACAGAGACAGAGATGGACAGAGACAGACATGGACGGAGAGAGAGGTGGACAGAGACAGAGACATGGAGGTAGAGACACAGAAAGGGAGAGGTGCTTTGTTTTATTGTGCTGCTGCAAGAGAGCGACCGATAAGCTTATCAACAGATTATGAAGTAGCCATCAGTGTGTGTGTGTGTGTGTGTGTGTGTGTGTGTAAGGTCTTGTATTATAGATGAAGGTCGTTAGGGAAGCGCCGCTCGGTTACAGCACATACTCAGGTATCCAGGTGACGGGGCGGCCAGGTGGTTTGTGGGTAATAACAAGGGAGGAAGTGTTGACTGTAGAAAGGAATGTTGACAATGTGGGGGCACAAACTCGCTCACACACACACACTCACACACACCACCTTGTACTTGTGAGGACCCTCATTGACAGAATGCATTCCTGAGCCTCTCATTTTTACCTTAAAGGGATAGTTTGGATTTTTTGAAGTGGGGTTGTGTGGGATACTTAGAGACTTCACACCTCAGTTTGAAGAAGCAGGCAGGACTATCACCGCTACTGTTACTGCACTTTTGTCCTCCGTAGTAGTTGTTGTATTTTGTTTTTCTTGATTTTTTTCCCCCCTTTTTCCGTCTTTTTCGATAATTCTGTTGTCTTTTATCTGCCAAGGGACTAAGGATGTAAACTAGCAGTCCTTCTATCTGTGGCATATTTACATTTTTATTTTATACTGATGTTCATTAATATGCTTTGTGCTTTAAATGGACATTAAATTTAATTTAATTAATTAGAAGCTAAACAATATACTGCTCAGCAATAACTAGGGATGCACAATATTGGATTTTTGGCTGATATCCGATGTGTTGATATATAACAGCTCATTTGACTGCCAACTTATATCAATATATCCACCTTTTTCCCACCTAATTTTAGAGATCATCAAGTCTCTTCTGTTGCTGAATTAACAGCATAAGCCTCACTCCCACTGCACGAAAAAAACGCTGACACCTGCTAACATCCGGCTTTTTATTGCAGTGAGAATGCGTACAATCGGCATTCACACCCGGGTCAAATGACTCTGCAGTAGACACGGGTTTTTATCGCCTCCTGCTCTGCACTAATTTCAGCTCCTTAACTGGTGAGCAAAAATATGGCCAAAAAATGACTGGTCATGACATGCTGTCACATATTACCGCCGATGTCCTCCTAAGCAGCGCTAAGACACCAGTCCAAATTAGTCTACACCAAGTTTGGAAGAGAGACTGAACAAGTGAGAGATATATAAAGAGAGGAAACCACTGAAAAGTTTTTTAAAGACCTCTGTTCCTGCTTCTGTCTACTGTTAACCTGTTCTCCAGCCTCCAGCCACACACACACAAAAGCCGACAGAAAGGCAGACTTGTGTGCTGCGGCGGTGTGTTCACTAGCTATGGGAATATAGCCAATCGCCCATATTTAGCAGATTTACCCATGTTTGAAAAACCCACGTGCACGTGCTAATTTTGGTGGGAAAGGGATAATATCATGCACGCTCTTGTTGTGATGGCACACCAGCACATGGAGACATGAAATACAAGTGAGTCTCCTTTTTAGAAACAAGCCAACTTTATGCTTGTCTCATGCTTTTTTTGCTGTTATTGATTCCTAATCACCAGGATCTTGTAAGAATTCTTCACCTAGTCAATATGGACTTCAAAACTCTTTTGAAATGAAAGAATTATAAAAATGCAATTAGAAAATGCAGTTTATAAAGATAAACTTATGAAAGCCTGTGATTATAATGTTTTTCAAAGTATGTAATATTCATTCATTGTTCAAAATAAAAAAAAATACTTAAATTTAGGGTTGATACTTGTTCACTTTGTCAATTTAAAAACAAAAGTGATAGCGGCAGAAATCAGCTTGTTGGCAAATTCTGATAATTTACTTGAAAGCCAATATCTGCTGCTACAGATGCTACTGTCCCCGTCCACTGCAGTACTCCTGCTGTGTTTTCCAAACTGGGGGTGTACCGACTGACATTTACTGTATTTAATACGCTGACTATGGATAAGTACCTCACACAATTTCACTTAAAAAAATCTAAATTATCACTTTAACTACCTCAACTAAATGCCTTATCATATACTTAAAAAGATTCTAATCTGAGGCTTAAAACCAAGTCTGGACCCTCAAACAGGCCTCTGAAGGTCTGTCCCAAAGTGAGGACAGCGCTTTATGTCCTCACTCTCAGCATCTAAAACTCATTTGTTTCTGACAGAGACTGATGTATCGCTGAGGAAAGCTTAGTGCTGAGACGTGTCCGTTTCGTTCTGCTGCTGCTGAGCATCATTAAAAGTGTTAGATGCTGATTTGTGAGTGCTGACACCTACATTTGCTAATTTTGTTTTCTGGGTGGCACCCATTGTTCTCTAAAGACGTTTGATTTGAGCACGCCCGTTATTTTGTCTGAGACACACACACACACACTCTGTATTTCCAGGTGTAACTCGCTGTATCGTTGGTGGTCTGTTTCTTTAGATTCTGGCTCAGGAATATGTTTAACCCTTTGAAACCTAGATCGACATCACTTCTTGTGGAGCACTTAGACACGTTTCACCAGCTATTCAACCCTTTGAACCATGAGCAAATTGGTATGATTTCTTTAAATAAACATGGGGAAAATGCAATGACCAACTTGGCAAGAAATGTCCCACAAAGTGCAAGAAATTAGTCAAAGTTGACGTGGAAATGACCTGAAAATAACTTAAAATTAGTTCTAATTATTACAAAATTATCAAAAACTGCAGAAATATGTCCAAACATTCTGCACTTTTTTACGGGTGATTTTCTCATTTGTTTTTGCTTTTTACTTTACTTTTTTATGCCTAAATTTCTGGTAATTTTCTCTTGCTATTTTTTGGCCATGTTTTTGCTCACTACCTTCTTCTGATGTTTTTGAAAGAAATCAGGTCAGTTTGGTCAGGTTTCGTAGGATTAATTAATTGCTATAGTTCTGTCACAGTTTCCTGTTTTGTTCTAGTGTTGGTCCAGGTCCTGGTTTGTGGACTATGTCTCAGACCCCAAAACCTTTTTTTTGTATCAAACAAAATGTGTGCAGAAGTACTGAACGTAGGCAGTAAAGTGGGATTGTTGTGTGCACTCCATTTTCAAGAGCCATCAGACAGCAGGACTCATAACAGCAACAAAAACTCGATCTTAGGTTTAATATTCTTTACAACATGAGTCATAGACCACATTTGCCCAAAGGCCAGGAATTTTTCCAAGCAGACACTGTGGGGGCTGAAATTTCAAATAATAAGTAATTTATTTAGGCTTATTTAGGCTATCATTGTTTAATATTTACACAAAATGAATGTAATTTTCTTTTTTTTCTTTAGCCTATTGGCCTCAGTGTGAACAGACCTCTGAATAATGGAAAAGCCATCATGATACTTCAGTAAATAATGTTCTCAGGCCTGAGTGATGTTTCAAATCTGTAATTACAGAAACGTAATTGCAGAATACTGTCTTGATTAGCAGATTGGCTGTTTAAGCCAGTTTTTCCTCAGTTTTGCATGAAGGGTCATCACAGGTCATCATTCCATTTACAAACAAATTTATTTGAGCTTCATTTACCCTTTAGTACCATTGGGGCGAATATTTGTGGTTGGTAAATCATTCCTAATTATTTCCATCTTAATTGCTTTTGGATTTGCTTCAGTATCCTAAAAAAATGCTAGATATTCTAAATATATCCTAAATTTCTTCCTCACACTTTCTGAGTTCATTAATTTGCGGTTTGTTAAAAATAAGGTTGTATGTGTAAATGAACTTTGGTGAACTTCTCTTCATCTAACCAGTGCTTCGATATCCCGTATCGTACGTATCGATACTGTTATCGAATCACGCGCCTCATTTGTTATGGGTCATATGAGTTGTCATATACGGGCATATCGAATATTTACAAAAAAAACCCCAATATCCTGCATCCCTAGTTTCGGTTATATACATAATATTTTGAAAACAGAGAAAAACCAGCAGTGTTGTGATTACATTGTCGACTTTCAGTTCCGAGGCAAGAAGGGCGCTCCAGGTTCATTGAACCATAGAGTCGTTTGTAGTTTGTGAACAAGCACGAAATACTACAATACCCATGAGCATCGGTTGCCCCTGCTGTGGAAAAATCTTCCATCCAGCGTTTGCTTTGTTGATGCAATCAGACACAAAACCCTGCAACATGGCTGCCAAACGGATGACCTAAATGAACTGAAGTTATCCAGCGAGCCCTGCAGAGCTCAGCCGTTAACTTCAGCCTGTTATTAGTCACAGCAGAAGTCAGAGCTCGCAGATTAGACGTTTGGTGCTAAGTGGGAGCTGTGGTCTCTCCTCAACTTGTCGTGTCTTGAACCTTTGAGTTGTTTGTGCTGATCGTGGTGATTTGTCTTTTAAAGTCAAACATGATTCCTCTGCTCCCCTCAGGAGAGAGTCATCATATCCGTATCAGTTGTTTTATTTTACGTTTAACAGTCTAATGTTCATGAGATCTTAGATTAAAAACAGTCGTTACTTTACACATACTCTGCATTATGTAATTAACTGTAAATAGGAATAAAAATGAAAAAGAGTCATTATTAATCATTAAACTTAAAGGAAAAACTTGCCTACTTTTACTACGGTATGTTTCAAAAACATGTCCTTTGCAACTAACACTGCAACTATCACTGCAACTAACACTGCAACTATCACTGCAACTAACACTGCAACTAACTAAACCTACAACAAACAAAGTCTGCAACGACTAACTGAATCTCCAACGAAGTCTGACACTATCACTGCAGCTAACTAAGGCTGCAACTAACTGAGTCTCCAACTAACACTGCGACTAACTAAGTCTTCAACTTATTAAGCTTGCTACTAACTAAGTCTGCAACTAACTAAGGCTGCAGCTAACCCCACAACCAAGTCCACAACAAACCAAGTCTGCAACTAACCCTGCAACTAAGTCTGCAATTTGTGAAGCCTGTTACTAACTAATGCTGCAACTGACACAGCAACTAAACCTGCAACTAAGTGTCCAACTTCCTAAGCATGCAACAAACCTTGCAACTAAGTCTACAACAAACTAAGTCTGCAACTCACTAAACCTGCAACAAACCCTGCAACTAAGTCTGCAATTAAGTCTTGAACTTATCAAGCTTTCTACTAACTGATGCTGCAACCTACTTACCCAGCAACTAAGCCTGCAACTAAGTGTTCAACTAAAAAGCATGCAACAAACTAAGTCTGCAACTTGCTACTAATGCAGCAACTACCCCTGCAACTAACTAAGCACGCAACTAACTTAACCTATCAATTTGTATTTTTCCATCTATTTGTGTAACTTCGACACATTCCTCACATCTAAATGTATAAATTCCTCCGCTGCTTGTTTTCCGCTCTGTCTGAATCTCACTCTCAGATGTCTCCTGAGCTAATATGAGATACAGAAATATATTTCAGTTTTGTTTTTTTATTCGGGTGAACTCTGGTTCACAGCGCCGACACGTCTCCATCTGTCTCCCTCCAGAGAGAGAAGTCTTCAACAGGACTTGAACTTGCCTTTCGCTAAACTGTTTACACTGATTAAAGTGTTTGTGAGCGCCGCGAGCTGCGAGCAGATGATAAAGGATTCACTTTGGTGTCTCGGATGTTTCTGAATGAATTGAACGGCAGAGCGCTCCATATTGGTGCAGACATTTTGCTGCTGCAAAGGTCTCAAATATTGTGAATCCAACACCTTTGTGAATCTTTTCGACGCGTGTTTGACATTATTTATTTAAAACGGCGTGTGTGTGTGTGTGTAGGTGTTTGGGTGCTAATAACTGACACTGAACTTTATCATTCCCATGTGAAAAATTACTTTTATATCCCTTTGTTTGTCTGTGTGGCAGAGCTGCCAAGAGACATTTCTCGCAGCTACCAGCTAGCAGTGAGGTTGTGTGTGTGTGTGTGTGTGTGTGTGTTAAGCACAGCGTGTGATTCTATATGAAGGCAATTTAAGGTCGGTTGACTGGATAACCCGGAGATACACACACACACACACACACTCTCTCTCCTCAGACCTTCGTCTGTGTGATTTTAGTCCTGTTTCTCTTTTTAGCCTGGCATAGATTTAGCCCAGTTTGGCCTATTTAACCTGCTTGGTTGTCATTTTTCGGTTGCATCAGGCATCTTAAATTAAAATTCGTCTTACACAACAATTACACTCATGCTCAAATTGCTCATTTTGTCTGAGCAACCCAAGCAGCAAACCCTCGTGTTTAAATTAATACAATTAAACATTTAACTGATTGTTAAAATTGTTTGCCAATTATTTTTCTGTCACTCAGCTCAACGTTTAACCCTTTGAAACCTGGTTTGACATCAGCTTTCTCGTGCTGTTTTCAGACGCCTTTTACAGCCATTGAAACCTTGGAAACCAGAGCAAAATGATTCGATTTCTTTCCAAAATGTGGGAAATACTAATAAGGAAGGGAGAATAATGATGAGAAAATAACGTTAAAAACTTGCTGAAAAAACAGGCGCTGTTCACTTCGAGCGCTCGGGTCATCTGTGTGAGCGAGCCAGTGAGTCGGAGTCAATGCTCGGGTACACTCGGCCGCGTTCGGCTGTCGTTAATCACTTCCACGCGTGCTCTACGGGCCAGTAGATCCGGGTATTTTACATTTTCTAAACCCGGTAAAAGGGTTTTCTCTGCTTCATGCGCCACTGAGCAGCTCTCATAGGAGTGAATGAGGCCCCGCCCCCACGGCTGTATCCAGACTTCCTTATAAAACATCCGTGGTCTCACCTGTTGGGCGTCTCTCCCTCCTGTTGGGAGCAGACAGCTGCCTCTCTCTCCTCTCTGTGCACGCTCGCTGATCTCATTACATGTCGAAACATTACGATGCATAAATTTGCACATAAATGAGGTGAAACGATGTTGACTGTTGCACAGAGTTCAGACCGCAGCGGTTCGCTGCAGTCATGTGTTATGTGAAGCTTGTTGACATAGAAAAATTTGCTAATTAATGCTTTAAATAAGGACTTCATTATCATAACTGGTCCTGTGTTCAACATGATGGAGACTAAAGAGGCAGCTGAGGGAGGGGAGGTCTCGTAATCTTCGCTCTGATTTCGGTTAGATTAACTAACTAATGAAAATATGTTGAAACATCTTTATTTTCTCGCGTCCTTGTCTGCCGTCAACACCTACCTCCTCCTTTAATAGTCACCATGTGTGAACGCGTTAGACGCCTCAGTCCCACGTTTCGCTCTCTTCCTCAGACTCGTGTTGGTCTGGAGGCGGTGTTCTTCTTCCTCACCGAACACAACCGCGGAGGGAAGAAGTGGAGCACAAATCTGCACAAGTTCACCTTAATTAATCTGCAGGCGTCTCGGGATTCGCAGCACTTTCGCTCTCATTATTTGGATATGATGTTTAATTAGTTTTCCTAAATTAAAGAACAACTGCTTCCTTTTTTTCTGCGCTAATTCCTCCTGAACCAAGAATTCAACTTTGTGATTCAGAAAGTGCTGCAGAGACAGAAATATGGACTCGAATGGTTGTTTTCTGTCCTGTTTGCCTGCTAGAAGTCCAGTACGACGACTACTAGTAGCAGTATTTGTAGTACAAGAAGTAGTAGTAGTAGTTATAGTAATATTTATAGCAGCATAGCTTCTGTTTTTGTGCCTCTGAAACCAGCAATAGCCGTGGTTGGGGACATCATGTTTTCGTGTTGTCCCTCTGTCTGTCCTTTTTTGGTGATCTTGAGGGACACAAATGTCCTCTTAGACCTGAAGGATGAGCTGTTAGATCTGCTGGACGAAGGTCAAAGGTCACAGTGACCTCATAAAACACGTTTTTGGCCATAACTCAGTAATTCATCCGCTCAGATTTTACACCGATGTCTAACACGAAACAACGAGGCTCCGATACTTTATACCCAAGAGGTCAAGGGTCAACTGTGACATAATGTTCTGCAAAAACACTTTTTTTGGACGTTACTCGACGTCATGTCTCGGGACAGTGGAGATATTTGGTCAGATACCTAATTGGTGACTCTGATCTTGAAACGCTTATGTGTGTGACGTGTTCATGGTTTCCAAGGCAACCTGACTGATGCTCTCAGGCATACAAACACATGGCGGTATTGCTGTTTTTTTAACCCTTTGAAAACTGGCTTTATTTTTCTTTGAAAACACGGGAAGAAGGCAATGAGCAATAAAAGTTGACATGAACCAAAAAATAGCAACAAATTTGTAAAAAGTATTTGAAAATTATATGAAAATTAGCAATAAAAAAAATGGAAAGGAAAAACAAGGAAAAAAACAACAAGTAAATGACCTGGATAAAATAATAATAATTAAACTAATTCTGTAACATAATTTGAAACATGTGATGAAGATAATTATAAGTAGAGTTTCCCTATTTTTCCCCTGGACATTTTTCCCGAGGCTTTTAAGAATAATTTTCTAAATTAACTAATTTCTTGCAATTCGTCGAACATTTCTTACCAAGTTGAGTTCAAAACTTTAAATACTTGTAAAAGGCGTCTGAGAGCAGCGCAAAAAAGTGATGTCGGGGCACCCAGCAGCTCGGTTGGTAGAGCGGGTTCCCCATGTACAGACGCTGTGTCCATCAGTAGCCGCAGGTTTGATTCCGGCCTCGGCACTTTCTCTCTGTCTCCCTCTGTCATGTTACAGCTGACGGATCTCTAAAATAAATAAAAGTGACGTGTTTTTGACAGAAATCAGGCCAAATTACTCCGGTTTCAGAGTGTTCAAATGACGTTTTGTGTATCTTTCTGAGCGTAAAGAGTTAAAAATAAAGAGCAGCTGAGTCGGAGTCCAGCTGATGATCTGAAGAGTTCCTGTTTCGTTGCTGTCGGTCCGTCCCATCTGCTCCTCACACACACGTGAACCCGACAGTCTGACTGTGACTGCGAGAGCTAATTAAAGGTTAACACATCCGTCCTCTTCTTCTTCTCTGGTGGAACAGTGTTATTATCACCCTCACTCTGTGTGTGTTTGTGTGTGTGTGTGTGTGTGTGTGTGTGCGCTCTTACATAAGGAGATGTCACGGTGACTCAAACCCACGTGTTTAACTTTGGGCGGTGGGTGTTGACACGCACACACACACACACACACACACACTGTCGGTGTTATACTCTGATTTGGTTATTTTGAAATGCTGGAGGCTGTGATGATAACCTGTAATGTGTGTGTGTTTGCTTCAGTGTGTGTTGTGTGTGTTTGCATCTGTGTATGTGTGTGTTTGCATCTGTGTGTGTGTGTGTGTGTGTGTGTGAGAGCACTTCTTTCATCTCTCAAAATCACTCTTTGTACGGTGCAGGGTCGCTCTCTTCCCCTCAATTATTCATCAGCTTGTTTCCATGGTAACAGCTGCAGCCGTTGTGTGTGTGTGTGTGTGTGTGTGTGTGTGTGTGTTTTGGGGGGGTAGACAGCAGTAGGATGGGCTTCATCAGCTCATTATACAGTATTATTACATCTGATGTGCACACAGGGACGACCGTTGGACCTCTGTGAGACTGTAAACAGGAAGCAGCAGCTCAGTAGTAAAAGTACTTCAAGTGATAAGTGGAAGTATTTAGTGTTGCTAGTGACAACAGCACATGTGGAGGTATTTAACTGCAGTTTTGTTTTATTCCTTTTTTGTGATATTATTCAGTTAGTTTACTTTTATTAGGTTATAATCTGACTTGATACATTTGTTTTTGGTGCATTTTACATAGTTTTCACTTTTTATTTTTTGATAATTTTGGCTGTGTTCATGCATATGATATACATTTTGGCAAAATTGCGTATTTTTGTTTAATCTTTGAATTTCAGCTCAGGTCCTACAATAAGTCTAAAATACACAGTGTGAACAAAATAGTTACATTTTATACTGTTAAGTGCAAAAAATGCTCCATTGAAACTCATTCAAACTGACATTTTTTTAATCGCACAGCCATCAGAGCATAAAAACATGCGTTGTATTATTTCTGGGTGTCATTCTGGGCTTTTGACTTGAAATTTGTTATTTTGACTATTCATTTCATTTTTTCATTTTTTCTATTTTCCACCTGTTGACGTCATTTTTGGCATATGAAGAAAATACATCCTATTTCCACAAAGTGCACTGTCACAGTCAGTGTTGCTGCAAATTATTAACATGTCGCAGGCTGTGATCACCCCCAAAAAATCTACTGTGCAAGTAGTATATTGAAAATAATTCATTTATTCATTTATTTAGTTCATTTAAAAACAAAGTGACATCCTGACAAAAACCTGGCATTTAAATAGTTAAAATTCTGAATATTTTATTTTCATGATTTGGACTAATGTTGGTTAAAAATGTAAATAATAATAATATAATAAATAAAAATAATAATAAATAATAATAATAAAATATAATAATAATAATAAATGTAAAAATATGAATGTATAATATTTTTTATAGCCTGGTTCTGAAAAGTGTGTGCAGAGCTATATGAGTGTGTAATATTAAAGCGGGCCCAAAGGGTTAAAAAAAACCTGCATCCCTGTGATTTCTTTTGCTCTGGATACTTTTGGCTGTTTCTGATTGTCCACATAGACCTGGTTTTGATTGATCTGGTTCTGATTTCTCTCGTTCTTATAGTTCAGACTTCGGACTTTGAAGTCCTGGTTTTACATGGTTTAGGCTGGTTCTGATTTATGTGGTTCTGGTGGTTTGGGGCGGCTCTGATTTCCTGGTTTTGCATAGTTTTATCTGAGTTTTCTGGGTCTGCATAGTTCAGATTAGTTCAGAAGTCCTGATTTTACATGGTTTTGGTTTGTTCTGATTCATGCAGTACTATGTGGTTTTGGCTGGTTTTGATTTCTTTTTTGGGTTCCACGTGGTGTTGTCTGGTCCTGATTTCTCTAGGTCTGCATATATTTGGGTGGTTCTGATTCCTCTGGTTCTATGTTTTGTTTGTAGTTTCTGTGGTTCTCCGTGGTTTTGTCTGGTTCGGATTCTCCGCGTCTTCATAGATTTGGCCTGATTTCGATTTTTCTGGTTTTCCGTATTTGTATCCGGTTTCATGGTTTTTGGTTGATTTGTTCTTTTAGGTTTTAACCATTTGTAATGTAGTGGTGGTTGTACTAACAGCAGTAGTAGTACTACTTGTTGTGCATGTAGTTGTTGTTTAGTCAGATGTTTTTTGTTTTATAAGTACTATCCTTTTTTTTTTTAGTATTAGCAGAAGCAGTAGCAGTACTACCACTATTACTATTATTTGGAAAATCAGCAGCAGCAGCAGTAGTGATAAGTTTTAAAACTTCATTTCAGCCAGTGTAATATTTCACACATAAAAAGTAAATCCTGAGCCTTCACATCTGCCCTTAAACCTGCTTCTGTACTTCAGCAGAGAGATGATGTAACTGCAGTTAAAAATAAACACCTACAGCACACACACACACACACACACACACACACACACACACACACACACACACACACACAGTAAAAAGAGGCTGTTGTCCCGCCGTGCTGCAGTGTTTTCTCCAGCAGGGGGCGTGATCGGCTCAGCGTGCAGCTGGTGACCTGTGTGAGCAGCAGGGGGCAGCACGGGTCAGACCACCTCTGAACCAAACCTCAGTTATATAATAACACATTTATCATGTCAGTGTGAACACACACACACACACACACACACACACACAGAGCTGTGTTTAATATGAGAGCTGCGTGTTGACCTGCATTCTGCTGCAGTTATGGTAATATTACTGATAATACCTTTGACACGCGCACAGATACACACACACGCAATAATCCGGTGTAATCTGCAGCTGGGACACTGACCCACTTATGGGACCACTTCACTACCTGCTGGATTAGGACACGCCCCCTGCTTTAGTCACAGCCAATGACAGCGCAGAGGACAGATCAGATTTTTTCTTAATGGTACACATACACATATACAAAAATAAAAATAATAAAAAATTTAAAAAGTAAATGAAACAGAAATATTAGTTCACTGTATTGCAACCAAAAGTTACTATAATGTAACATTCTGATTTTTTTTATTTTATTACTCTTTTAAATTACTTTAAAAAATATTTTATTACCACAAATTTTATTACAATGTCCAACAAAACAATTTCTATTTGAGAAATGTTTTTTTTGTATATTAGTCAGCAGCTGGTGTTATAAAATAACGTTATTATTGATGTTAGTGTACTCGCCCAGTGTGCTTTTTAGTTAAAGTTTGCTTGCTTGCTGCAGCTAATAGATACACATACTAAAATGTGCAACTACTAAAAGCTACTAGGAACAAAATAACAAAATAAATATTTTTTTACTGTCACTTGTTGACACTGTTTTCATACTTTCAGCCTGAAACGTCACGCAATCGTCACAACTCAGCAGCTCGGATATCATCGAAATTTTTTGTTCTTGTAGTTACGACTTTGGAGGGTCGTTCATGTGCTCGTAACTCATAAATACGGTAAAAACGATATTTTGAGGATCACGTGAAGGCAGCGTTATAACAACAAGGTTTCCTCATGAAGTGGAGTTGTAGTGTTGAGTTGCATCATGGGAAATGTAGGATTTAGTGTTTTTGAAACTTAATATAAGTGCAGTACTACGTGGATGACTCACTACTTCTCAAAGTATCAGTATCAGTACTGTAGTAGCACATGTACACTGTGTACTCTGGCTGTGAGGCTGCAGTGGTTGTCGTGGTTTCCAGATAAATGGATTATGGGTTTCCTTCCTCTCTACTTTCATATCATCCTCCCTTCTTTCCCTCCATCAGTTCTCCCTTCTGTCACCTTCTTCCTTTCTTATTTCTTTCCTTTTTTCTTTTCTTCTCTTGTTTTGTACCTTTCTTGCTTTATTTACTTCTTCCCTCCATCCTTTCAGTATATATCTTCTACATTCCTTTCTTTTTCCCTCCTTTCTCCATTGACTTCCCCTATCCTTTCATTTGTCCCTCTCCTTTCTTTCTTTCTTTAATCCTTTTTTCCCTTTATCCCTCCCATCTTTTTCTTACATTTTCTACCATCCTTTTGTTTGTTTCTTTTTTCTCTCTGTCTGTTTTTCTTTTTTCCGTCTTTCTTTATTTCTTTCTTTTATATTCTTTCTTTTACTTTTTTACATCTTTCCCATCAGATTGGCTTTCTGTCTTTCTTCCCTCCATCCTTTTATCTTTCCTTCCTTTCTTTCCCTCTTCCCTCTATCCCCTCCATCCTTCTCTCTTCTTCTTTTTTCTTACATTTTCTTGTCTTTTCTTTCATTTCTTCCTTTTGCTCTCTCCTTAAATTTGATTGATCTCCTCCTCTCATCCTTTCAGATTTCTCTCCTCTTTTCTCTCCTCCGCTCCTGTCTGATTCCTCTCCTCCTCTCCTCCTCATGCGTTTCTTACATCCATTCTTTCATCTCTATTCATTGCATCATCCCTCCATTTATCTCCACTTCCTCTCCTCCGTCCCTCCATCCATCCAGCTGCACAGTACAAACCAGCCTCCTCCCTCTGCCTCTCCATCATCCCCTCCTCCTCCTGTTCATCCTCCCATCTGCGCAGACTCTGCCTCCTCCTCCTCTCCCCCTCCCTCCTCCGCTGCCTCATTTCATGGAGGAGCTTCACATCTGCAGCGCTCCCTCTCTCCCTCTCTCCCTCCCTCTCTCCCCCTCTCCCTCTCTCTCGTTAGCCGAGCCTCAGGAAACGTCTCCATGATGGTTTCTGTTTGAAGGAGGTCGTCCGTCACACGGTGGTCGCTCGCAGAGGAAGAGGAGGAGGAGGAAGGAGGAGTGAGAGGAGGTGTAGTTTGTGGCGGCTGCATCTGCATGGCGCTGGGGGGGGAGGCGACGCTCGGCTCGGCTTCACCATGATCGCCGTGTCGTTTAAATGTCGCTGCCAGATCCTGCGCAGGGTGAACAAAGGTAGAGAGACATAGAGACACACCGGGAGAGAGAGAGAGAGAGAGAGTGTGTGCATGTGTGTGTGCGTGTGTGTGTGTGTGTGTGCTGGAGGTCTAAGCATGTTTGCATGTGCAACCTAAATGTGTGTGTGTGTGTGTGTGGTCGAGCCGTATTTGGTGTAAACTGCTGACATTGAAGAGAGAGAGAGAGAACTGGTTGTTTATGACCACAGACAGCTGTGTGTGTGTGTGTGTGTGTGTGTGTGTGTGTGTGTGTGTGTGTGTGTGTGGAAAATGATCTCCTGATGGATTCATTCAGTCGATGGCTGCAGGTTGCTCTGAAAGAGAGACCTTCAGAGTGAGTGTGAGCAGCAGAGAGAGAGGTGGATGTTATTCTCATGAATGTAATATTCATGGTGTGTGTTTACAGCAGAGAAAGGAGGGCAGACAGTCGAAACCGTGCGTTCGTGTTTCTCTAATTTTTCTCTGAAAGTCTGAAGCTTCAGGTGTTTGTTTTTTTATCTTTTGAAGTTCTGTAAGGCTCGGTGAATCAAGTGTTTGGATCAGGGTCCTCCTTATCCCTTAAAACGGGCAGGCACATATTAATATTTTGGAAAATTAAAATTTAATTGCTATTTTCTAATGTATCCAGGCTGAAATAACAATATTTTTTAATGTAACCTTTAATTTCCAAATTACAAACTGTTTCTGTATTCAACACTTTCGTCTTTAAATATATCAACTCCTAAAACATTTTATTAACAATTAATTTGCTCCTTTCTTTTATGTTTAATAGTTTTTTTTTAATTAAAAAAATCCTCAAAATGGTTATTTTTCAAAAGGTATGGTTTGAGTGCTTGACACAAATCTAATCTTTGAATAAAAAACTACCTGTAAAAATTCATAAACAAACCATTTAATTACTGTTTTTCTACTGTCATCTTCACTGTGGTGAAGAATTTGTCTGGCGTAGTGAAGTAAATTAGTATAACAGCCTCTAAATCTGATGACCCATCAGTTAGCAAAACAATAAGAATAAAAAATAAAACAACTTGGCAGGGAATGTCCCACAAATTGCAAGAAATTAGTAGTAAAATGTTTTTTAAAAAGAGGGAAGGATTATTAGAAATTTATCCAAAAGAAGGAAAATGTCCATAACACTATATTCATAATTATAATAATTTACATTTAAAATCATATTACAGAAAAAAATACATTTAAAAAAGTCAGATTTTTTTTAAGGTCTTCTGTTTTTGTTTTTTTTTTACATTTTTGCATATTTTCTTGTAACATTTGTACTATATTTTTGGTTGACTTTTGAGCCATTTCTTCTTAAATTGCTAGTTGCCTTCTTCCTACGATTTTTAGAGAAACTGAATCAATGTGCTCAAGTTTTTAAAGGGTTAAGTAAAAGCAGAAATGTTTAGAAATAACAGAAGTCCTGAATTACTTCATTAAAAGTACAAAGGTATTTCAAAGTAAACTTTAAGTACAAGAGTAAAAGTACTCATTATGCAGGATGATTATTGGATTTTAATTACTAATGCATCATAATGTGTTCACATTTCACTATTTATTATATTTAATGCACTATCCCCTCAACTGCTAGTGTGCAATAAATTGAGATGGAGCCCATTATTTTCATATACTTTATTTATTTATTTATTTGCGTATTGCAGTATACATATTTCATTAGAACAGGGTAGACTTTATATGTCTCTGTAATTGTTTGAATTTTTAAATATGTTTAATTGATATCCATATCTATCTATCTACCTATCTATCTATCTATCTGTCTATCTCTATCTATCTATCTATCTCTCTGTTTGCCTGTCTGTTGTACCTGGTAGGTAAAGTTTAAAGTAGCATAAAAATGGAAATATTGAAGTAAAGGACCTAAAAGTCACACCAGCCTGTTTAATCTCTTAGGCCGTCAAGTAGTGACACTTTGTTATGTCCCACTGTGTGTAAGATGGAGGCTAAAGGGTGACTTTGATGGTATAAAACAGTCAATAAAAGTTTCTTCAACAGCAGTGAATCACTGCAACAACAGGTCTTTGAGCAAACAGTCATAAGTGCACACAAAATATTTGGCTGATTGGTCCATATGGGGGAAAAGCTTGGGCTATGTCACGTTCAGGCAATTTTAAAAGTAGCCTAAGTGCATTGATGATAAGCAATATGACAGCGTGATGATATATTATCATGTCTATCTATCATGTCATTAAGCAACAAGCAAAGTGTCCAACAGGTTTAATTTACTGATGTCGGCAACATGAGAGAGATGAAATTTGTCATGCCTGTTTTGTTTACTTTTTGGGTGACGAGAGGAGATGTGATAGCAGATTAAGTCTATCAAAAAGACTAAAACTTCACCAATATGACAGTATTTTGGATTTAAAGCTGTCAAAAGAGCTGTGCTTACTGGCTGCAGGCGCTGCTGTGAGCTGAACTTTCTTTGAACGCTGTGTTACTATTTATATCTGTCGCTCGCTTTGAAAGTGCCGCAGTTGATGGGGACTGGATTCACAAAGTTGAGACGGGGAATTATTTAGGCAAAACCTACTTTTTTCACTACAAAAATCTAAACATATTGTCAGCTGGCTGGAGGGAGATAGCTGGGAAGCTGAAAGTTTCCGCTAAGGTTAATGACTAAAATAAAAGCAAGGCTAACATTAATTGTTGTTGTTTATTTTGTTTGTGATTTCCAATTAATGTCACAGTACAAAACAAGTGTTTTTTTAATTAACGTTACAAATGTAGGAAGATAGCAAGTAGGTTACTCACCCATCTTTTAAGTGTTTATGTCTCCAGTCTGATCTTGAGTGCACAGCTGATAGCTCTGTGGTTTGTTGACATGACGTGCCTAATAGAGCCGGTCTTACGCAATACTTCGTGATACATAGACACTCGCTGTCTGATGGCATACAATGACATTATGTTCCACTGAGGAGGCAGCTGAATCATGTGGGACACCTGGTAAAATTTGGTAAACCGGTCCAGTCCGGTGTTTGGCTCAGTATCAAACCAGTTTGAAAACTTTAACACTGGCCCAATCTTAGACCGAGACGACAGCCAATGCAGTTTCCATGGTCAGTTTAGGAGATTATAAAGGATGTGCATGTGTTGTACCAGGTCCGTGTCCCATGTATTTTGCGTGTAAAGCAGATTCGGGGAGGGCCCATTCACCGGACCTTTTTAGGGGTCCAGTTATTTTAATGGGCTAGCCTGGGCAGTGTGCGATAAGCTCCTCACAGACACACACACACGCATGAACACACACGACCTATGACGCATGATCCCCTCCAGCCTCACTGGCGGGGATAATTAAAGCGTTAGTTAGTGAAAAAGTGTTAGTTCCAGTTCAGATAAATCTAATAACTGATATTTCCACGTTCCCTCCGGTCAAACAGATGATTTTCATTTCATCTTCACACAGCAGCCGTCTTTAATCTGCAGACGATTTCCTCCATACAGGCACTTTATATGTGAAATTGGATTCACTTCATCTGTCCGAATTTAGATTTCAGGCCTGAGCTTTCAGTGGAGCGTTCCTAAAATAGCCTGTCATCTGTTTTCAGACCGTGTAAAATTCACCTGGAGACACACACGCAGGTGAGACAGGAAATAAAAGTGTGTGGGTGCAGCTATAAACATGAACTGTGGGAGCTTTCGGTCTAACGGCAACATCCCACAAGTTCAAAATCCTACAGTTTACACTTTAGTTTAGCACTTTAATGTCATTAATGTCGGTTAATAACCTATTGTTTAAATATTTTATTCAACCCTTTGAAACCTGGATTCACATCAGTTTTCTTGCTGACAGCGTTCACAAGCTGTTTGACCCTTTGAAACTTTAGCAAACTGGTTCGATTTCATTTGAAAACTTGAGGGGAAAAAGGAAAAAATGACCAACTTGGCAAGAAATATATCACAAGAGATTAGCAAAGATGATGAGAAAATTACTTTAAAGAGTGGAGGATTATTAGAAAACTATCAAAAAAGGGAAGAAATGTCCAGAAAACTATATTAATAATTATAGTACTTAATTTTTTTTTAAATACATATATATTTTTCGTTCCTTTGGGGTATTTTTTTTTCTTTAAACTTTTTTGTTGTCGCTCATTTTCACTTTTTAAAAATATTTTAAAATTTCTGGCCATGCCTCGTTAAGTTGCTCATTGCTTTCTCTCCATGTTTTGAAAGCAATCAAACCAGTATGCTCAAGTTTTAAAGGGTTAAGTATCAGTTAAAAAAACTGTTGAAAGTAAAAGTCCTGCATTAAAAATGTCATTCAAGTAAAAGTGCAATAGTATGATCATCAAAATATACTTAAAGTACTAAAAGTAAAAGTACTCATTAAACAGAATATGTTTTATTATTGTATTATAATTATTAATGCATTAATGTGTTTAACAGTTTAATGTTGCAGCTGGTAAAGGTGGAGTTCATTTTAATGACTTAATATACTGGGGGTTAGTTTAATCTATAGTAATAGATAAATATTTGTTAGTTATATTTTGTATTAATATTTTGAATCTGTAAAGTAACTAAAGCCGTTATATAAATGTAGTGGAGTAAAAAGTACAACATTTCCCTCTGAGATGTGGTGGAGTAAAGTTTAATTTTAGATTTTTACACAAAAATAGATGTGCGGTGGTTTAACATTTTCTTTGAGTGCTGCATTCAAATTAATTTTACCAAACTTTATGTTTTTGGATTTTGTTGAAACCTAATTTGTTTTAGCCTGGAGGTGAAGACAGAACCAGCTGTAGTTTTTGTTCTTTCTGTTTTAACCGTTTTATTTCTGTATGTGTGAGTTTGCAGTTTTTATACTTGCACTTGTTCGTCCTGGTAATTAAAGTATGATAATTACGGATCATCGCTGTGTCACACTAAACCTCAGTGGATATTAAATATACAAGTAAAAACACATTTCAGCTCATGGCTGTGAAACACCGGCTGTCTGTTTTCCCTTTATGACCCCGACTCAATAATCAGCTGCTTCTGCTGTTTGACCATCAGCAGGTTTATTTATAAAGGGACACTTCGCCAATTTTCAACCGGCTTTGTATTATAAATACGTGGGTGTGTAGATAAACTGTGATAAACTTCCCTCCATCTAACCAGATCTCTGCAAACGTGTCATATTGCTGAATTTTGCTGGTTCTGTGGCTGCTGCTTGAACTACAAATTGCACGACTTCATTTTCATATGTTTGTCCCCACGAAGCGGTCAAACTGCAATCAAACAGAAAAATTAAGCAGCTCTGATCAAATATGAAGATTCTGTTACAGTGTTGCCTATTTTCCACCTAAAATGATCACAGAAACACATTTTAGTGCCCTGTTTGGCTGTAATTTGAGATTGTTTGTTTCCAGCTGGTGGGAGTGTTTATTGGTCCAGTTTGGTGCAGTGCATTCTGGTAGTTGTATGTTTTCTACTTTAGAGTAAAGGCATCCTTTTTCTTGTCATGTAGCACCAATTTTAAAAATATTTGCATCTTTCTACTGCAGAGGCGGCCTAGTTTTATGAAAAGCAGTGAAAAGGATATTTAATTCTCAGTAGAAATAAAGCTAATTCAAGTTTTATAACTGATTAATTTATCAGCCTTTTTTTGGTCCATAAAATTTCAGGAAGGAGGCCAAATTAAAGTAGCAAATTATAATTTTCTTAATCAATTATTGTTAAAATTAACATAATCATTTAATCAATTTAACATAATAAAAAAATAAAAATAAAAACTCAGAGGTGAAAAGGAAATCATTGCAAATTAGCTACTTTGAATTATAAGATATTATCCAAAAGAAGGAAAAAATGTCCAGAAAACTATATTTATAATTCTGTTAATTAATATATAAAATTGTATGAGGGAAAAAAGGAAAAAAAATTTACATTTTTTGAGGGTCAATTTCTTTCTTTTTTTTTTAAAATTTGCTTTGATTCTGTCATCTTAAAAAAAAAAAAGAAATGGCAAGTTTATTTTTATTATGGGTCCTTGAAAAGTCATGGAAACGTTTTGAAATTTTGTCCATGAAAATATGTGGGAACCCTGTGCACAGACCTGCGTACTTGCCGATACCCTGTGCAGCATTTTAGGCATAACGGAGTAATGTAGAAAATAATCAGCAGATTAATCCAAATTAAATAATCATTATAGTTAAAAATGAGCTCCATCTCAAACAAAATTCTGCTTTTACATTAATGTGTGAGTCATAACCATCATATAAGATCATATAGTAGTATAACAGTCACTTTTTATACTGATGAAGTATTTTCAGCGAAGGACTTTTACTCTGACAGTGCTTTTTGTTATTAGTACGTTTTCTGAAGCGTCTGAATACTTCCACACTGGATGTGTGACCTTGTTTGAACAATTGTCGCTCCATAACAGGAGCTTTTTATGCATTATATAACAAACCACAGTGTGTAGTTTATAGTATTTTATATATGATGTATGTGTGTGTGTGTGTGTGTGTGTGTGTGTGTGTGTGTGTATACAGTATGTACTGTAGCTGGAGACTGAAAGAGAGAGATGCTGCTGTCCTATATGTGGAGGAGGTTGCGCTTTCATCTTCAGTTAGCTACGGTGTGTGTTTGTGTGTGTGTGTGTGTGTGTGTGTGTGTGTGTGTGTGTGTGTGTGTGTGTGTGTGTGTGCGTTTCTGAGCTCAGCTGCTGGAACCAAACAGAGGAAAATAGATGTAGAGCAGATTATAATAGACCAAAACGACACAAAATAGAAGCAAACAGAAGACCAGAAATAGAAGAACACGACGCCGAACGGTGGTGAGATAAAACACGGAGATGATTCAGGAGGAATCACAGGTGATCGCTGTCCTGTTGATTCGCATACAGATTGGCTTTCTGATGTTGGCTGTGATGGTTTCTACACACCAGGGATGAAACGGGAATTAAAAAAAATTGCTTTCAAACCTTTCACGCTAGACCGACATGAATGTTTGCGTTCGGTGCATTTCATGACACACGGTCGGTTTAATTGACCGTGTGTATGCAACAGAAATACCTCATGTAATGCTGTTGTTTATCTTATATGGTCAGATATGGAAAGGCTCTAAATTCTTAAATATTATCCGTGTTTGGTATGAAAAGACCAAAAATTTATACCATGTAGGAACTGGCGCTTCACTCATTTCCTTGCTATATTCGTCTTTTTTTCTGCGCTGTATCCACTATTTTCTAAGTTTTATTTTATCTCACAAAACATGAGGAATAATGCCAGGCATTATGACAATCGTCATATCTGGATAACAGGCCTACCATGTTATTGGCTGTAAGTGTGAGGCCTGTTAAAGCACTTAAAAAATTACATATCATTTACCTTAATTAACAAAACAGACAGCAACAAAAGGGGAAAATTACATTTAAACCAGCAAACACATTGCATATTCCAGTAAATATGTAAATATGTTCTCCACTGTGTCCATTTTGCAGTGTATACATCATTTCTCAGTCGTAGTTAAACATTTAGTCTGAATCAGAACATTTGAGGTTTGATCCCTGACGGCAAGATACTGAACCTCAGATTGCTCACGATGTTTGTTTCATTGGTGTGTGAGTGTGTGTGAATGGTTACTGAGTTGCAGGTGGCACCTTGAATGGTAACCTCAGCCACCAGTGTGTTAATGTGCAACAGTCCAAAATTATATGTCACGTAAAAGAACTTTGAGTTGTCACAAAAGGTGACGTTAACGTCTGACGTCTGTAGGTGTAAGAAGTAGTTTGTCACTGGGGACATTGTGGATTTTATTTGTATCTTGACCACACATTTCCATTTTTTTTTGGATGTCATGAGTCATTCAATTAAACTCAACGCTATGACGTCTTTGACCAGATTTAATCGATATACGACATATGACATTTTTTTTTTTTTACCAGATTTTATTTAAGTTTTTACCGGATTTTATTGAATTTTTTTTCACCAAATTTTATCAACATACTTTATTTTGATGTTTTTGCCTTTTTCGATATATTATACTGTTTTTTTTTTTAAAACAGATTTTACAGATTTTCACCTTTTTTTTAGTTTTTTGATATACCTTACTATGACATTTTTGCCTCATTTTTTTGTCATACAATACCATGTTGTTGTTTTTTTTACCAGATTTTATAGACATTTTTGACCACATTTTATCAACATACTTCCAATCAGATATCTCCATCCAAATTAACCTGGTCATGGTTCCTGTCTAAGCCCCGCCTCGTCCCTCTCAGCTGTGTGATGACGTCATCAGGGGGTCTCCCTGTGGGCCGCTGAGATTGGTCCAGACTCAGATTGGCCATTGTGTTCTCCACAGGGATTGGTCGCTGCACTGATGAGGTCACCCCTCTGGCAGTAGTTCTTTATTCATGAGAGCAGGCTGACTGTACAGACCTCTGAGCAGCAGCTTCAGACTAAAAACCAGACCCTGATCTGGTCAGTGAATTCAGTTTTCAGAGCTTCGTTTAGAGGCAAACGATTTCTTCAGAGATTACAGCAGTTAATCAGCATTTTGTAAATAAGCGCTGAGATGTATTTTTGTGGTGGAAGCTCTGCGATGTCTGATGAGGATGATGGTGAGTACAGATGCATTATGGGACAGATGCATTTGCTTGATGGTTTCTGTATGTCGACGTTTATCTGTGAACTCAGAGGTCATTATATGTTTCTGATGTTAACCTCTGTGATGGAGATTCAGAACCAGTTAAAGGAACTGGTTGAAGTTTGTAGCCAGTTAGAGCCAATGCTGCCGCCTCTGAACCAATGAAAGGAACTGGTAGAAGTCCAGAACCATTTAGATGAACTGGTAGAGCTTCAGAAAAACTCTAATGATCTGGTTAAGTTTCAGAACCAGTTAGAGGAACTGGTAATGGTAATGGTCTATAATAAGTTGGAAGAAGGGGTGACTTTTGGGAACCAGTAGGAGAAACTTATAGAGCTTCAAAACCAGTTTAAGGAACTGGTTGAAGTTTGAAGCCAGTCAGAGCCGCTGCTACTGCCTCTAAACCAATGAAAGCATCTGGTAGAAGTCTAGAACCAGTTAGATGAACTGGTAGAGCTTCAGAACCACCCCAAGAATCTGAAGCTTCGGGACCGGTTAGAGGAACGGGCAATGGTCTATAATGAGTTGGAAGAAGTGGCGACTTTTGAGAACCAGAAAGAGAACTTGTAAAGCTACAGAACCAGTTAAAGGATCTGGTCAAGCTTTAGGACCAGTTAGAGTTTGTAGCCAGTTCGAGCCACTGCTACCGCCTCTGAACCAATGAAAGGAACTGGTGGAAGTCCAGAGCCAGTTAAATGAACTGGTAGAGCTTCAGAAACAGTCTAAGGATCTGGTTAGGCTTCAGAACCAGTTAAAAGAACTTACTGGGGCTTGGAGCCAGTTATGGGTACTTGTAAAACCCTTGAAACCCCTATAAAGGTACAGGTAATGGCTTGGTACCACTTTAAGGAAGTGATGGAGTCTCAGAGCTACATACAGGCACCAGTCGCAAGCCAAACCCAGTAAAGAGAAATTGGTAGTCCCTGAGAACCTCTTAGATGAGCTGAGAACCTTTTATAGAAACTAAATGAGGTTTGGAACCAGTGACAGGAAATGTTTTGGCTTCAGAAACTGCAAAATAATATGTTTGTTTGTGTTTCAGATGAGGGGCCGTACACCAAACACTCTGCTGGGTCGAGACCTCCCGATGGAGCGCTGGCCATCAGGAGACAGAGTATACCAGGTAACACCGAAAACATTCGTCTTTGTTTTATTCTCTGTGATCTCTTCTGTCTGTTCTTTCTCTCTCTGTTGGTTCTGCTCTGTGTGGTTCCACCAGCAGAGCTAATAACCGATGAAGATAACAGCTCTGAAAATAGAGCACGCACAAACATTTGGCTGATGATTTCCATCCGTGTGACCTGCAGGAAGATGCTTGCAGTCGCACTTATCTCCTCCCACCTGGAGCTGGTGGCCTACTTACAACTATCACACTGCTGCAATCACAATCTTACAATATTTCTGTAACAAGTAAATGTTGTATCACTAGGCGGGTTTCCATTACAGATATGTGCAAAACGTATTATTTTTGAAATGTCGATAAAACACAATTGTGAGATGACTGTGTTTCCATTGAATGATGTTCAGCGACTTCTGCTGTGGTGATAACAGGTTAAGAAGTATGGTGATCGACGTTTTAACATCAGCAGGTTTATTGCTGTTGCAGCCGTCATTATTTCCAATCCAAGGCCATGTAGGCGTGTTATGTGAGCGATAATGGAAAGGCGAGCCCCTCATACGTGAGAGCGGCCACATATGAGAGATTTCTGGGAGCTGATAGTCCACGATTTCACAGAGGAGTTGTAGATTCAAAACTTCCGGATGATTCGCTCAACTTTTGAGTTGAATAACAGCTCCTGTAGCTCCTGCTGCATCATGAGGGAGCCAGTTCCTCCTGACATGCACACAGCCATAGCATCATGTGACGTGTAAAAGCGGGAAAAAAGTGTTTCCAATGCAGTTTTGCAAAATATGACTTTTTCGAATTAGCTGAAATACCACCTCATATGGGTGTAAAAACGTCTTCTTTTTTGCAATAAATGGGAGTCTCACTCGCTGCAGTTGCAACAAAACAAAAACAAATTTAATTAACCCGCCAATTTCTTGCAACAGAGCAAAATACACAAATCACAGAAACATATAAACTTTTTACTCTTGCTCTCGCGAATGTTGTCACTGGTGCGTTCAGTTTGCTTCAGTTGGAGTGAAAGTTCGTGTAGCCACCGTTTTTTAAAAATCTGCCATTTAGTGAAACAGTCATCGCTGCGTTGGCAGTGACTGCTGCCTGCTGACAGCGACAGCCAAAAATGCAGTATTAAACAGTAAAGTTACTGCGTCATGGTGACAGCAGCGAGGGGAGTCGGCGTTAGGCAGCGACCTCCAGTTACTGATGAAGGTGCTTTAAATGGATGGCGATCTTAACATTATTTAAATGTACATATTACATATTATAAGTGATGAAGCTCTGTGACGTAACATTACTAAAGTTACCGTTTTAGCTAACATTAGCTCGCACAACCAATGCAGAGTTGCATTAGTCATTACGGAGAAGTTAGCTCAGTAAAACGCGTTTGTATTCCCCATTCAGTTTTTTTGTTTTGCTGCTACTGTTGGAGCAGCCGAGAGGTTCTTCCAGATCTCCCAGACATTGTTTACAAAACTAACGTCACACAGAAAGTAAAGGTACAGTAGAAAATGGTACACTTGGGGGATGCCGCTGCAGTGATGGCGACTTGTTTACTTCTGGTACTTTCTGGGATTTGTGCATACTCCCAGTCCTCTCCGAATCTTTTTTTATTGTCAAAGTCGTGTTGCGTATCACCAGCTTCAGAGCAACTAGTAAAAATTTGAAACCAGTAAGTGGAACTGGTAAGCTTTATCACTGGTGAAATGAACTGGTAGAGCTTTGGAAGGAGCCGTTATTATTTCAGATCCGTGTCCACAAAGCGGAACGACCACTGATGATCTCTGTAGTGGAATTTAAAAGCGCAGACAGACGGGACGCTCTGCTGCAGACAGACTTTTCTTTAGTCTGAGGAGAATCTATTTCACATTGATAGTAGCGTCTCAAATCGTGCCGCTCTTTTCCTCAGAGAGAAGCTTTGTTGTAGCTCGGCTTCTTTCAGTCTGGAGTTAAATGACAGTTTGTGAAGTTGCACTTGCAGAAAGTTTCTCCCCAGCCGCCGCCGCCGCCGCCGCTGCAGAAAACTGGTTCATCTCACATTTGATCAGAATAGAAGATTTTCTCTCTCAGGCTGCGAGTCAGCGCTGACGTTTTGGGGAAGTTGAAAAGGACGCTGATGCTCTCTGTAAATCCTCTTTGGAGGAGGAAGCTGAGGGAGGAGACGAAGACAGCGATGGTCACCGCCAAAGATCAGAGTCTTAATCCTGTCTGAATGAAAGCGGGTGAAGCTCTGCGTGATTAATATTAAAATACAACATTTGAATGAAATCCGGCTTCCTGTTCTATCACCTGAGGGCCGGTCACATCAGATTGTACCAGGTCTGCTCTGAAATATCTCCCCTCTCTCTCTATCCGTCTCTGCCGCTGTTAAATATTTCAGCCGTTTGATGAAATATAGATGGACGACAGAGTAGAGGATGACTTCACTCCTTTTCCCAGATTATTATTTTATTTCCCTGCTGAGCGGAGAAAACTGAAGTCAGAGGGCACGGACTGAGAAGACGGACAGATGGAAGAAATAAAACTGGACGTGCAGTAAAACAGTTTTATGGGAGATTAAGTCCGCCTGTCTTTGTGTTTCATAGACGAGTTTCGGGGCTGCTCGGTGGTGGAGCTGATGAAGAAGGAGGGGACGACGCTCGGACTGACGGTCTCAGGCGGCATCGACAAAGATGGGAAGCCCCGGGTCTCAAACCTGCGACAGGGAGGCATCGCCGCCAGGTAACTGTCAGCTCTTCTTCCTCAGTGTTATTTTTATTTTTATTGTGTTTAACTTGTTCTAATCTGCTCTGGATTTATCCCGTTCTGTTACTCAACTCCGGCAAATTGACATTATTTAACGTGAGGGAAGAAGGCGTCCAAAAGTTAACAAGGAATTATTATAAAGTCCAAGAAAATCACCTGAAGATTAGCAAAATAGAAAAGTTTTTTTTAAAAAAACAAGGCCAGATAACAATCAGCTCTTCATCTTTGGTGTTTTTCCTTTTTTATTGTGTTTTAATTTGTCATAATCTGCTCTGGATCTGTCCTGTTCTGTTTCTCGACTCCAGCAGATAAATTCAGAAATTAGACTTTCTGTCATTATTGTAAAATCATGTTAAAGCAGTTTTTAACCCTTTAAAACCAGAGCAAATTGGCTTTATTTATCAAAAACATGGGAAAAAGGCACTCAAAATTTGTAAGAACTTAGTATAGTACAAGAAAATGACCTGAAGATAAGTAAAAAACAAAAAAAGGCAAGACATGGAAAAAGAGATTAAAATAAATAATCATTTGGGAACATAGACTCAAATATGTAATTATGATATGTATTTAAAAAAATGCTTTTCAAAAAATTATTTGCTAAAATCTACTAATTTCTTACAATTTGTTGAACTTTTCTTACCAAGTTGCTCACTGTGTTTTTTAAAAGAAGTTACACCAATTCTCAACCAAATTTTGGGAATGTCCTTCTTGTTATTTCTTTGTACTGATTGGCTGACGTATACCACAGTACTAATATATCTGCAATAATGCGATAACAGCTGATTTAACAGCCCAACTGATGTATCCGTCCTGCTTTCTCTTCTTACAAATGCGTCCAAAATAACGTCTTTTTTGTTGCTGAAATTCTGCAGACACTGAGGCCGCATTAAACTTGTGTTAATTCAGCCTGATCACGTTAACTTGGGTCAGGAGTCCCGTCTGTGGCGTCTCCTCTGGCTCACCTCACGGCGAGCTTCTCCCTGCTCGGCTTACACAAAGTTAACTTCATTAAAGTGAAATCAGAGCTGATGTTTTGGCTGCTTGTTCAGGAGCGACCAGCTGAACGTGGGCGACTACATCCGAGCCGTTAACGGCATCAACCTGGCCAAGTTCAGACACGATGAGATCATCAGTCTGCTGAAGAACGTCGGGGAGCGAGTCGTCCTGGAGGTCGAGTACGAGCTGCCGCCTGTCTGTAAGTACTGCCAGATAGTAGTACTAGAGATGGAATTTAACAAAGTACATTTATTTTTTGATAATTTTGGCTCTGTTCATGCATTAAGGCATAGATTTTGGCAAGATTGTGGATTGTTGTTTAATCTTTGAATTTTTAGCTCAACTCCTACAATAAGTGTAAAAAACACTGTTAAACAAAATTATTACGTTCAAACTGATTAGTGCAAAAATAAAAATGCTCCATTTAAACCCATTCAGACTGCGATTTTTGATCCCACAGCCATCAAAACATAAAAGCATGCATTGTATTATTTCTGGGTGTCATTCTGGGCTTTTGGATTGGAATTGACGTCATTTTTACCATATTTGGCATATGGAGAAAATACAGGCTGCTTCCACTATGTGCACTGTCACAATCAATGTTACTTTTTTAATCTAAAAACATAGTGACATCATGAGGATATTTATAAAGAGGACTAATGTTGGTTAAAAAAAATCAACTCAGTGAAAGTAGAAAATCATATCAATGTATAATATTTTTTACAGCCTGGCTCTGAAGTGCATTTTGTATGCAGAGCTGTATGAGTGAGTATTTGTCACTGCACAAAAAATAATAATGTATAAAAATCTGTGCTGCTGCTAATCATTGACATATCCCAGACTGTGATAATAATAAAAAATCAACTTTGCATGTAGTATATTGAGAATAATATTTGATATTTATGATTAGGACCGATGGTTAAAAAATAGATTCAATGAATGTGGAAAATAATATTAATGTATAATGTTTTTTAAAGCTTGATTTTGAAAAGTGATACGAGTGTGTGTAATATTAAAGCGGGCCCTAAGGGTTGAAGCGCTTTTTCTTGAGTATTTCCATTTTATGCCACTTTTTACTTCTGTACTACATCTCATAGGTAAACATTGATAAATATAAACATCGGATATAATCGAAAACCTCTGAAAGAAAGTTTGCTGCACTCTTGACCTCGGTCAGGTTTTGAGTAGAGAACTTTTATTTGCAGTATTTTCACAGTGTGGTATTAGTACTTTTACTCAAGAAAAGGACCTGAATCCTTCCTCCACATGTGTATTAGGAGTTGTACTCAGTGTTGTGGAGGTCAGAGGTGATGCTGATGCGTCGTTGCTGTGGTGTGTTGCAGCGGTGCAGGGGTCAGGCGTCATGTTCAAGAACGTGGAAGTCACGCTTCACAAAGAGGGAAACAGCTTCGGCTTCGTCATCAGAGGTGAGTAGAGCTCAGTGTGTGTGTGTGTGTGTGTGTGTAGAGATAAATACATGATTGTGTGTTTTTTTTGCAGGTGGCGCTCATGAAGACAGGAACAAGTCACGCCCGATC
This sequence comes from Plectropomus leopardus, assembly GCF_026936395.1. NCBI lineage: Eukaryota > Metazoa > Chordata > Actinopteri > Perciformes > Serranidae > Plectropomus > Plectropomus leopardus. The sequence continues at coordinate 4,260,037 of NC_142197.1, read as the reverse complement.
GTCATTACAACCATCAGGCCAGGTGGTCCGGCTGACAGGTGGGTGACCTCTGCCCTCTCTGTCCATCTTGAGGGTTTGTTTTGTCCCTCAGGAGCCTCTGTAGAAACTGATAACTGCCCTTTCTTTTTCTCCAGGGAAGGAACCATCAAGCCAGGCGACCGGTTGCTAAGCATCGACGGGATCCGTCTCCACGGCAGCACGTTATCAGAGGCCATGAGCATCCTGAAGCAGTGCGGGCAGGAAGCAACGCTGCTGCTCGAGTACGACGTCTCCGTGATGGGTCAGTTTAAACTCTGTTTAATACTCAATATTTACAGTAAAAATTGGACCAAAAAGCATTAGTCGATCAATGTGAAATTAATCAGCAACTATTTTAATAATCAATTGTATCATTTTAGAACAAAAACGCCGAAAATTTGATGATTCCAGCTTTTTAATTTGAGGGTTTTCCGCTTTTCTTTGTTTTGCACGAAAGTAAATATAAAATTGTTGGGTTTCGGACAGTTTGGACAATTGATTATTCTTCATGGTCTGATGTTCTATAGACCAAACAACCAGATGACAGACAAAATAATCAGCAATCAATAATCAGTAGTCATTTGTGTCAATTTGTGTCACTAATATCCGACGTTTTTGCGGGTCCATGAATGCATGAATCTTTTTATCTCCTTCGCAGCTGAATGTCACTCCTGAGGTGGATAATTGATCTGTTGACACATTCACAGCTGATCAGATCGATAGATGAGAAGAGGTATTTGCAGATTTTTGTAGGTGTAGGTGTACGTTTGTAGGCCCAGCAGAGTGAACGGTTTAGTTTCACTTTTAAAGCGCCTGATGTTCTGCTGCGCGTCTGCCTCTACTGCGCTGTACATAACCTGACGGTGTTTTAATATGGCTCTTAATTAACGTCCAGCTCCACTGAGACTATGGCGGGACAAATTGGACTATGGCGGTCTGCCATAGTCTTTGTTACTAATGGGAAAGACTGATGTAAATTTGAGTATCATCTGCATAATAATGATGGGAAATATTGTTATTGTGAAAATTGAATTTAGTTTAATAACATGTACAGAATTAACAAAAGAGGACCAAGAACTGAGCCCTGTGGAACTCCACAATAAGGTTTTATATTGTAAAAATATAAAAACTTTGTGTTTTTGTTGTTTCCTTTTTCAGATTCTGTTGCCACGGCGTCAGGGCCACTGCTGGTTGAGGTTGCCAAGGCGACAGGCTCCAGTCTGGGCGTGGCTTTGTCGACCTCCATGTTCTGCAGCAAGCAGGTCATCATCATCGACAAGGTCAAACCAGCCAGCATAGCAGACAGGTACCTGACCTCTGACTCCTGCTTATACCCCAAAACAGGGTCATATCATCACATTTTTATTATTATTGTAATTTTTGTGTGTGTGTTTGTGTTTCAAAATTGGATTGTTACACTGCATCAACTTCATAATCTCATTTTTGTCGACAAAATAAATCTGCAGCTGCTTTGATTATCATTTAATGGTTTAAGGAAATGCCAAATCTAATATTTCAAGGTTGTAAAATGTGAGAATTTGGAGTTTGAGTTTAATATTTTGGGTTTTGAAAATATTGGACAAAACAATTGATGACCTTTGAAATCACTTCAGGCTCTAGGATTTTTTTAACAGGCTCTTTAAATTTTTTGTAGACCAAGCAATTAATTGAGGAAATTATCAGTAACAAACAATTGTTAAGTGCAACGCTGTCTTGTTTAAACTCCATTTGCTAAAAGTTTGTTAATAATTGGCTGTAATGTATTTTTTTTTTTTTACTAAGGGCTCAAAAGAGGGTCAAAAACATTCAAATATTAGTAAATGTAAAGCCCCTGGCGCATAGATCCGGTTTCTTTCTAAAACATTCGGGGCCAAAGCCTCGGACGTTAACAGGCCTAATGATGGCACTGTGTAACAGGTTGCTATAAATACATAAAGTAGGTGGATGGTATGACAGTATATATAAAGTACACACAGTGTATACAGTGTACTTGTATTTATATTAGATTTAGAGTTCAAATTCAGGTCGTGGTGAAAGTGGTCTTCAATGCTTCCAAAAGGATTATGTTTATCTTTGTGTAACCTTTCATATAATTTTGGCATAAATTAAATCGAATGTGTTCGGTCTACAAAGGCTGTTATATAAGCACAGACTTTGAATATATTTATGAACATAATTTCAAAAGCTCAAAATCTTTTTGAACCTTATGAGATTGAATTTATTACTCTTTTATTAACCTTTGCTAAAATTATATAAATTGAATATCAAAACGACCTCCTGACGAAAGCTATGTTTTCACTTGCTTTTCTACTTTTGCGTGTGTGTGTGTGTGTGTGTGTGTGCAGGTGTGGAGCTCTTCATGCAGGAGATCATATTCTGTCTGTTGATGGGAAGTCGATGGAGTTTTGTTCTCTGGCTGAAGCCACTCAGCTGCTCTCCGCCTCCTGTCAGACCGTCCGCATGGAGATCCTGCCACAGCACCAGACCCGACCGGCCCTGAACGCACCACAGCAGGGTAGAAACCAAAACATTCCCACTCCTAATTTGTTAAAACTAGTGTTGGCCCTCAGTGTGTGACACTGACACACGCAGGCACACTTTAACGCACCGGGCGGCTTGTTAGCGTATGTATTCAGGGCTTGTAAGGTCATGAAAAACCTGGAAAAGTCATGGAATTGGCAAATAGGAAAATTTCAGATGTGGAAAAGTTGTGGGAAAACTGAATGTACCCTGAAGGTTTTGGAAAAGCCATGGAAATCTGTTTCACAAGCCTTTTATAAGAAGACATGATGTGTTTAAGGACAGTCAGAAATTTTAAAATCCAACGCTAATTTTTGTTTTTACACTTTCTGGCTGTGATAAATGGTGTCATTTCTGGTGATTTTTTTTGAAAATGAAAAAAAAAAATTTTTTAAAGGTAACATTGGAAAGCTTTTTTTCAATTTCATTTTTTACATAAATCACCAAAAATAAAACCCCAAAAAACCTTCAAAGAAATGCTTATGAACCCTGATAGTGTCTTTTCAAAATAAAGTACAATATAAACATATTGAACGCACCACAACATAGTATTAAATCAGTCTGTATATTCATGTTTAAATTAAATATAGGGTGCTGCTACTGAGTGTCAATCAAGAAGTGATAAAAAAATAAAGTTTAAATGCGTTCTGGGCTTTTGTTATAACCCTCAGCACGCTTCAGTGTTTTTTAGCTCAGCAGACGTTCAGGCATATTTTTATTCATTTTTTTAACTCTTATTTGTTAATTTTTTTGTACACAAATATAAACAATATGCAGAGGAGGATTCGGATGATAAGCCTGTTTATCCAACAGCAGAAGGGCAGCAATCTGTTCAACAGACGCGGCGATGATAAAATACATTTCTCTGCCAAATAAGAAAGAATGGTTAACAAACACCACGAGTCTGATTTAGAAACATCCTCAGGGACAAAACAGAGAGAGAGTGTCTCTGCGTGTCTTTTCGGATCAGGTCACAGGAGCAAAACAGTTTAACTGAACGCACAAGACTCAAAACAAGTTAGTGACAGACTCAGAGTCTCAGAGTCTGTAGTAGCTCTGAGAGAAAAACTGTAGAGTGATGAAAAAGTACCTTTACTTTTCTAGTACCTTTAATTCTGCCTTCTTCTGATTATACTTTCATTTATACACGGGGGCCACTTCTGAAAAATGACAGGAGGCCAGGGGCCAGTCGCAGCAGCCCCGTACATATTTCAAGGAATTTAGGACATTTCGAGGATTTTAGAACATTTCTGGGATTTTAGGACATTTCTGGGATTTTAGGACATTTCTAGGATTATATCACGTTTCTCAGATTTTAGGACATTTCTAGGATTTTAGGATGTTTCTCGGATTTCAGGACATTTTAGGATATTTCTAGGATTCTAGGACATTTCTTGGATTTTAGGATGTTTCTGGGTTTTCGGACGTTTCTCAGACTTTAGGACATTTCCGGGATTTTAGGACATTTCTAGGATTAAAGGAGGTTTCTAGGATTTCAGGACATTTCTGGGATTATATCACATTTCTCAGATTTTAGGACATTTCCCTGATTTTAGGATGTTTCTTGGATTTCAGGTCATTTTAGGATATTTCTAGGTTTCTAGGACATTTCTTGGATTTTAGGACGTTTTTATGGATTTTAAGACATTTCTAGGATTTTAGGGCATTTGTAGGATTTTACAATAAGAAGTTTCTGGGATTTCAGGACATTTCTGGGATTATATCACATTTCTCAGATTTTAGGACATTTCCCTGATTTTAGGATGTTTCTTGGATTCCAGGACATTTCTAAGATTTTAGGACGTTTTTATGGATTTTAAGACATTTCTAGGATTTTAGGGCATTTGTAGGATTTTTTGTAGGTTTGTACAGGTAAGATTTATAGGCATTTGTATGTTTGTAGGTAAGATGTTTCCGGGTTTTCGGATGTTTCTCAGACTTTAGGACACTTCTGGGATTTAAGGATGTTTCTTGGATTTTAGGACATTTTTAGGATTTTAAGAAATTTGCTGGATTTCAGGACATGTCTGGCATTTTAGGATGTTTTTTTTTTTAATTTTAGGACGTTTCTAGGATTTTGGGATGTTTCTAGGATTTTAGGACCATTTTAGGATTTTAGGACGTTTCTAGTATTTCAGGACTATTTTCGGGTTTTAGGAGTGTTCTCAGCTGACGCCATCCAGTGGTGTAAAGGTGGCGTATGGCGTTGAGATCTTACACAGAAAGCACTGCAGTATTTGGTGGTATTTGAAGACTTTGGAAAGAGAACGAGCTGGTTTGTCAGGCTACAGCGTGTGTGTGTCTGATTCGACGCAGATTTAAAACTCGGCTTTACTCGACATGTTTTAAAACAGGAAACGTTTTCGCCGCAGGCGTCTTTACGGTGATGTTTCATGTGTTTTCTGCAGTAAAGGACATGAATACTTGTTGCACGTGTGGGACCCTGAACGCATCACAACACAATGATCTCACATGGAAATAATTTATCAAATGAAAATGAACATATAAAAGATTACATAAATAAGATGTGATCTTTTATACAGCTGTGGTGCATGCAGCTCTGACCTCTGACCTTTGACCTTTCCTCCTGTCTTAACCTAAATACCCTCCTCTGTGTGTGTGTTTGTGTGCGCGCAGTCAAGGTGCAGCGTAGTCCCCGCCCCCTCCCCTGGGAGACCGGAGGCTCCGCCCCCATCCTCCCCCCCTACCACTACAACACGTACCACCCTGACCAATCAGCTGCCAGGTCGCACAACCGCCATACAAACAACCCTCGTACGTCCCGCCTCTCTCTCTCTCACTTCCTGTGGTGTGATGTTTTCTCGTCAGAGTGAGACCTCTTCTCTTCACCCTCATCTTCATCTTCATCGTCTCTCTCTCTCTGCAGCGCTCAGCCACTCGTTCTCGCCCGGCTCCATGTCGGCCTACAGCCTCTCGTCCCTCAACATGAGCACGCTGCCCAGGAACATGTATCCCACGAGTCCACGGGGCACGCTGATGAGGAGGAAGGCCAAGAAGAAGGACTTCAAGAGCTCCTGTTAGTATTTTTTACTGTGGTATCAGTACTTTTACTTGGACCTATATTTACATCAAAAAAAAAAAAAAAAAAAAAAAAAGCAGAAGAAACCCAAAGCAGACACAAATTCAGTCCAATGTGTAAAAAAAAATTAAAAACATGAAACTAAACTAAATTAAATTAAATTAGATTAAATTAGATTAAATTAGATTAAACTTGCGTACTGCTGCTCATCTTTAAAATGTTGTATTTTCCTTGATTTTATGCATTTTATATACTCTATTTTTATGCTTATTTTAATTTTTTATCTTGATTTTATCTGACTTTTACTAGTATTATCAAGTGGATTTTATCCATTTGAAGATGCATTTTATGTGTTCTGATTTTATTTTGTTTTTACGTGCAGGTTTTATTACGTCTTTTGTCTTTTATGTGTCTCTGATGTGAAGCTCTTGGTGCATTTAATTTATTTCTCGTAAAGCACGTTGGGCTTCATTTCTTTTATAAAAGGTGCCACACAGATAAAGTTTATTATTGTTATTATTAAATTAAATAAAATAACATTCAATTAAACAAAAAAACCAGAATAAAATAAAATAAAATATGATGCTTATTAACGGCTCATCTTGTCGCTCTTTCTCTCTGTCAGTGTCTCTGGCGTCCAGCACCGTGGGTCTCGCCGGTCAGGTCGTTCACACGGAAACAACGGAGGTGACGTTGCTAGGCGACGGCATCATGGGGTTCGGCCTGCAGCTGCAGGGTGGAGTCTTCGCCACGGAAACGCTCTCCTCGCCACCACTCATCGCTTACATCGACCCTGACAGCCCCGCAGAGAGGTAACGAGACCAAACATGATACAGCAGTACTGCAATGGTACTTTGCTTACCAATATTAAAAAATACATATTGTACTTAATGTATATTTCACCTGACAAAATAAAACATGAAAACGAGATAATTTAAATAGGAGGCAAAAAATGAATACTAAGAAGCCCTGACCTCTGTTCTGTGTGTGTGTGTGTGTGTGTGTGTGTGTGTGTGTGTGTGTGTGTGTGTGTGTGTGTGTGTGTGTGTGTGTGTGTGTGTGTGTGTTCAGGTGTGGTATCCTGCAGATCGGCGACAGGATTTTGTCCATAAATGGAGTTCCTACTGAAGACTCGACTCTGGAGGAAACCAATCAGCTGCTCAGAGACTCGTCCATCACGGCTCAGCTCACTCTGGAGATCGAGTTCGACGTGGCCGGTAACCTCACACACACACACACACACACACACACACACACACACACCTGGGAAATTTCCTCCGAGTTTCGATTGGAGCTGCGATAGTTTTTAAAAATAAATTTACCTGAAGTCGGTATTTTAGACCCTAAAGCCAACAAACGGTGATTAAAATGCTCCAAAAAACCATTTTCATGCCAAATCCAACATCCTGTTCTGAACTATCGTACTGTATATCATTTTTAAGATTTATTTGATTCTATTGCGCCTTATTTTGTTGCTGCTGCTGCGATGTGAGCAGCTGTAATGTTTCATTTTTGTTTGGTTCAGGGTTAGTTTTCTTTGATTTCCTGCTACAGAAACAAAGAACAAAACATTTTTATTGATAAAGCAAACAAAAACAAATGGCCTCAATGCTTGCATTAATTTTTTATAATTTTATATTTTTCTCATGAAGTGCTGCAATAATGTTTCTCGGTTATTCCAGATTTTTAAAATTATTTTATTGTACTTTATTTACTGATTTATTGACTCAGTGTTTTATTTAAATATTCATTATTCAATTATCAGCGAGACCTTTTTGTTCTTTTCATGTGTTTGCAAGACTGGAATGACGATAAAGAATCCTTAATCCTCGATCCTTGATCTGAACCCGTACAGGTCCTGGGTCAGGTCCCGGGTCAGGTCTCGGGTCAGGTCTCGGGTCAGGTCCCGGGTCAGGTCCCGGGTCAGGTCTCGGGTCTTTTTCTTAAAAGAAACACACAAAGTTTTGACGAATGTTCATTTTTATTTGGTTTAGGTTTCTTGTTTTTCTCTTTTTTTGTCTTAGATTTTGTTTAATTTTTGTCTTCTGCGAGACAAACCGGCAGTCTGGTGTCTGCGTCCCTCAGTCTGTGTTTACTTCTTCTTCTGTGGTGTCTCGCTGTAATCTGTCCACCTACGCCTGAGCTCAATAAAACAACATGTTGTCATCAGTGACTCACGACTGACGCTGTGAGAAATCGCAGCATCTCCAGCGACATGAGCAGCGTATATGGCCAAAAGTATGTGGACACCGGTCTGGTTCCAGCACTCTGAACTGCTGCACATATCTCAGATTTAATTACAGATAAATATGTTTGGTTTGGGGCTCGCTGATGAAAAAACTACTGAGACAATCAGGCGGATTTATAAAAATACTCGCACAACGACAGAGAAAAATAGAGAAAAACAACTCTTAAATTTAATGATGTCAGGTGGAAAAAAAGGTCGCTCTCTACTGAACAACAAAACAAAATAACTCACGGGCTCATGAGTTTGAAAGGCATGTTTCTTATAAACAAAATGTTTTTATAAACAAAAATTTCAATAAAAGAAATTTAAATAAAAATCACTCTTTTTTTTCTTTAAAATTGGCCAGAAATAAAAAACAAAACAAAAAAAGTTGCTTTTTTAAAAAAAAAAACACATGATTTTCAAACATGCATGTTTTCTATAAACATCGCCAAAAAACTAAAAAGAATAAAAAGTAGCCACACATTTTTAAAGAACAGAAATTGCCATTTTTCTTTAAAAAATCACAAAAAAAATGTTTTAAATCCCCAAAAATTATTAAAGAAAAAAAATCCTTGTTTTATTTTTTAAAAATGGCAGTAAAAGAAACGGGGAACAAAATTCAGCCTTTTAAATTAATATGCTCCTCCCCTAAATAAAAAACATAAGTCCCTCCTCAGTGCTTAAAAACCGCCCCCTCCCCTTTCATAAATAAAAAACAGTCCCTAATTTATATTTAAATATTCAGTTTTAATCTTGTTCTGAATTCATTATTTCTTTAAAATATTATATATTATGTAAAAACTGTATTATATAGTGATGAAGGAGAACTGATAAGGAGCATCGACAGACAATTCAGAGAATATTTGCATCATAATCATGGAAAAATCATGAAAATTTATTGGTAAAAAATCTGTATGAATCCTGTTTATTCATAGGAACATGAACCACGAAATGTTCCTAACATGAAAAATGCGTAAAACCGTCTCCGTGTGTCTCTTCGTGTCTCTTCGTGTCTCTTTTTGTCTCTCAGAGTCGGTGATTCCCAGTTCAGGAACGTTTCACGTGAAGCTCCCGAAGAAACCCGGAGTGGAGCTCGGAATCACCATCAGCTGTGAGTGAAGACGCAACAGTAAAAAAACAACAAGTTATTAGTAAATACATTAAAAAATACGCTAATGTGTACTTTGAGTATGCACGTCATAGTTTTGTTGATTTCATCTCTAACTTGGTGTTGCATCGTGTGCACGCATCCAAGTTTTATCCTGAATGAATGATTGCATCACCGCGTGTGACACACATTTGTCAGTTCAATATTAAATGACCTGCTTTGATTTCATTTTTCCTTTTTAACATTTAATCTCGCGGAGTAGAAGTGGAGTAAACAAGCTGAATAATTTACTGTTTTCTGTTTTGAACTTTTTCTCTCTGTGTGAAATCATCCGTAACCCGTCCGTCTCTCCGTCCGTCTGCAGCTCCGTCCAACAGGAAACCAGGTGATCCTCTGATCATCTCCGACATCAAGAAAGGCAGCGTCGCACACAGGTACGCACACAAAAACATTTTAACCATTTATTTTTGTCCACGTTGAGAAAACAGGTACAAGGACGCAACCATTAACCCTTTTTAAATGTCAGAAAACTGGCTCGATTTCTTTCAAAAAGTGAGCACCGTAACAAGAAATGACACGAAAATTAGCTGGAATTTTTTTAGAAGTTACAAGAAAATTACCAACGAAAAATACAAAAACTAAAAATTACAAAAAGAAATTACTAAGATAAAAATAAATAAATAAATCTTAATCTGGAAAGTAACTATAGTCATCAGATAAATGTAATGATGTATAAAGTAATAGAAAGTAGAAATACTCAAGTCAAGTACAAGTACTTAAAAACTATGTGCAGTACTTTGTAAATGTACTTAGTTACTTTCTGTCAGTGCAGCTGTGCTGAAGCTCGGTCAGCTGTCTGTAGTCGCTTAATTAGGCTAACAGTCCAGGTCAGCGTGTGTGTGTGTGTGTGTGTGTGTGTGTGTGTGTGTGTGTGTGTGTTTTGTAGGTCATGTGTTTTGGTTTGTTAAGCAGAAAATGTGAGTTAAAGGTCTTCTGTCAGCAGGTAGCATCTGCTCACTGTATGTTTTTTTTATACAGTCAGCACGTTTACATGATGTAAGAAAACGTGGAAATATTTCGTTAGTCCGACTAAAACTGGACTTTTAAAATATAAATATAAACACGTGTAAACATGTTAGTCTGAGTCAAATTTATAATTTCTAGACGTCGGACTAACACACCGTTATAATGCAGTTGGAAGTCGAGCTGTTTCATCGTGTGAACTCCTCAGTCGCTCTTCGTCACCGCGCCGGCCTCCTCGGTGTTTAGGGATAGGGACTGTTCGTTACTTATTAGGGTGGAAGAGGTGCTGCAAAACGGGTCAGTCATTAAAAAAAAAAAAAGAAAAAAGGAGAGCACTGAAGAAAAAACTTGTGTTTTTATTTTTTTTTAATTTTTTTGACAATAATTTCATTGGGTTTTCAAAAATTATACCAACAAAGAGATGGTAAATTAAAAAAAAGAATAAAAAAATTAGCACTGATGTGTTATTAATTATTTTTTATTGACAATAATCATAATTTTTCGACTGAAGTGAGGGACATACAACTTGAAATGGTTGTACTTTTTATTTATTTTAAATAAATAAATTTTAAAAATTCACACTCCAGCGACCGCCGTTTTCTGATAAATAAAGTACAGTCCCACAACACGGAAGCTAAGCTAATGTGCTAACGTACTGCTGTGGACGGGGCCGCAGCAAAACATATTTTATCCACCTAAAAAAATCAACACGAATTTAAGTGTGCGCTATATTTGAATGTTTGCTCTTCTTTACCGACACAACAGCTGATGGAGGCAGCGGCAGAGCAGCAGCTCCGCCCGTCAGCAGAGTGAAATGAAGTGAAGTCTGGTGTTTTTTTGATAGTACGGCTTCAAATCGAATGGGTAGATAAAGTTTCTGTGTTCATGTTTTAATTTTTTAGGACGGGGACGTTGGAGCTCGGAGACAAGCTGCTGGCCATCGATAACATCCGCGTGGAGAACTGCTCGATGGAGGAGGCTGTTCAGATCCTGCAGCAGTGCGAGGAGCTCGTCAAACTCAAGATACGAAAAGACGAAGACAACTCAGGTTTGAAGTTTATCTGACCGCCATCGCTGCAGAGTAAAATCCTCATGCTAAATAAGAAAAACAAAATCTTAAGCGTCTTTTGTGCTGTAATTATCCATGTGGCCTCGTCGCCAAGAACACAGCAGGCAGAACAGTGACGAAGAGAAAAAACCTTTGAAACTTTAGCAAATTGGCTTAAATGCTTTCAATAACATGGGAAGAAAGAAATAAGTAGAAATAACCCCAAAATTAGCAATAAATTAGTAAAAAAAAAAAAAAAAAAATACTAGAAAATTTACCAGAAAATAAGCCAGAAAAAAACAAAACAAACATTAAAATAGAAAAAAAAGTAATTTAAAAATTATAATAATTTTGTAACATGATTTTAAATATGTAATTATAATTATTGTTTTTTCCTAGAAAAAATAAATTTCTAACTCTACTAATTTATTGCAATTTATGGCAAATTTCATACCAAGTTGCTTATTGACTTTTTTCAATGTTTTTGATAGAAATCGCACCAATCTGCTCATTAAAGGTTTAAATACATGTGAAAGGTGTCTGAAAGCAGCACAATTAAAACTGATGTCGCTCCAGGTTTCAAAGGGTTAATATCTGAGTCTTTTAGTGCGCTTCACTTCCCACCGACTCTCTGCAGTCACCAATAATGTCACGAATGTGTCACTGTGGCTGTGATGCTGAACTTTGTGAAGTGGACCGTTTTGGCAGTGAGGCTCATTTGCATAGAAAGGGCCTAATTTTGCTCCAAATTTATGCATATTACCTCATTTAAATACATGCAAATACCACAGAGCACCAAACGCTGCCTGGCAGCTCAGATTAAGGAGCATTTTACTCTTTGTGGGTGCTTTTGAGAATTACACAGTTTCTATTTGTCTTATTTGTGCAAAAGCTGCACAATCCTTCAATGAATTCATCCATCAGTGTGCTGCAGTGGTTCTCAACTCACGACCCGCGGGCCAAATCTGGACCCTGTTAAGTTGCCGGGTGGCCCCAAAACCATTTTCTAATTCCCAATGAAAATAAAGTGATTCACGCTTGGAATTACTTTTGTATTTTTAGTATACATAAGGTGCCAGAGAGCATAAAACAGCATCAAAATAAAGATCCTTCATCAAATCCTCCAGTGCCAGTGGAGGACCCCCCTGACAGAGGTCCTACCAAAGCCCTTAATGTCTTAAAATCCTAGAAATGTCCAAAACTCCTAAAAATGTCATAAAATCTAACAGTGTCCTAAAATCCTATAAATATCTTAAGATCCTGTAAGTGTCCTAAAATCCTAGAAATGTCCTAACATCCTACAAATGTACCAAAATCCTAGATGCGTCTTAAGTTCCTATAAAGGTCAAAAAATCATAGAAACGTCCTAAATCCTATAAATGCCCTAAAATCCTAAAACATCCTAAAATCTGAAAAACATCCCAAAGTCTGAAAAACATCCTAAAATAAGAAGAAAATGTCATAAAATCATAGGAAAAAAAATCATGTCATAAAATACAAGGAATGTGCTAATATCCAAAAATGTCATAAAATCCTAAAAATGTTCTGAAATCCAAAAAATGTCAGACAATCCCCAAAAAGCCCTAAAATCCTAGAAACATCCTAAAATCTGAAAAATGTATTAAAATCCTAAAAAAGTCCTGAAATACAAAAAATGTCGGAAAATTCCTAAAATCCTTGAACTGTCCCAAATTCCTATAAATGTCCTAAAAATTGAGATTCATCCTAAAATCCCTGAAATATCTTAAAATTCTAGAAATGTCCTTAAATCCTAGAAATTTTCGAAAATTTGAAAAATGTCCTAAAATAAAAAAAACCTAGAAATGTCCTAAAATAAAAAAAACACTAACCCTAAAATCTGAGAAATGTCCTTCAATCACAGTAACGTTTTAAAATCCGTGCAGCTTAAAGCAGGCTGGAGTCGAGACCCTTCAGTCCCTCGTTAACCCTTTAACTCCAGGTCTTTTTATTTTCCAGCATCTGTCCCATCATGCCGTGTGCTCACAGTGACCGCACCTGGTGTTGAATGAACCTTTATTGGTCGTTTCAGATGAACAGGAAGTGTCCGGCAGCATCATCTACACGGTGGAGCTGCAGAGGTACGGAGGCCCGCTGGGAATCACCATCTCAGGCACGGAGGAGCCCTTTGACCCCATCATCATCTCCTCACTGAGCAAAGGAGGGCTGGCTGAGAGGTACACACACACACACACACACACACACACACACACACACACACACACAAACACCTGTTTCATCACTTGACGCGCACATTAATCCTGGAGCATTTTCAAGATTTAAATCGTTAATTTGTCACGTTGTGTATGCAGTGATGTTTGATATATGTGATATACTGTTGAGGATGTGCTAAAATGCTAATATGCAATTATTATTAATTGCAATTAATATGCAATTTAAAAAATAATGGCTGAAATAAGAGTCAAAATAATAATGATGGAAATTTGAAAAAGGTGTTAGTTAAATAATTGTAAAAATATATGTACTATAAGTATTTAAATCTTGCAGTGTTCTTACTCTGTCACATGTATTATTATCATTATTATGATATAAATCATGTAATAAATATTTAAAAAGTCTTTGTTAATAAAACTTTTCAGAACAGTCTAAAATGTGATTCACAGTATAAAAAATTAGAAAAAATAATAACTTTTAATGAAATTTAAAACATTTTAGTGTCATTTTGAACATGAATACCTCCATTATATCTAACTCTTTAACAACCTGTTTATGTGTCAAATAAAATCACTTTTCTTAAACTTTATTGTGCATTAATGAAATTTAAAGATCAACAGTCTCAGATTTTTTCATATCAGAATAAAGTGGAGAATGTCGCCCTCTGCTGATAGTAATGAATAACTGTAATTTTATTACAGTTTAATATAATTTTCTTTATGATTACTTCTTATTTTGTAAATTTTAAAATTGAAATTTAACATCGTATTTTGAATTTATAATTGCAAATACTATATTGGTGTGGCACTTTTGTACCTTTCTGAGATACTGTTTAAAATTATGTTTTATTTCTTCTTTTTCTTTTTTAAATAATGTTATCAGGCGTGAGAGAAATAACTAAATAACTAACTAAATAACTAATTAACTAAATAATGTGCAACTGTTTACAGTAGGAGGATAATGTCAAATGTGTGAAAATAACCTGAGGACGCCCTAACTTTGCATGGATGTATATCTCTCTGTGTGTGTGTGTGTGTGTGTGTGTGTGTGTGTGTGTGTGTGTGTGTGTGTGTGTGTGTGTTTGTGTGTGTGTGTGTGTGTGTTGCAGGACCGGTGCGATCCATGTAGGCGATCGTATTCTGGCGATCAACAGCAGCAGTCTGAAGGGGAAACCTCTGAGCGAAGCCATCAGTCTGCTGCAACAAGCGGGAGAGACGGTCACACTGAAGATCAAGAAGCAGGGAGAGCGTACGTGTACACACACACACACACACACACACACACACACACACACACACACACACACACACACACACACAGACAGAGTTGATTTTATTTCAGGAAGTCCATGAATAAGCCTAAAATGTGATTGCTGCAATTTGCGTCAAAATGTGCAGACGCACTTTTAAATTCAGTGTGACCCAGACTTCTCCAGGATATAAATCTGTGACTCCCATCATGAATAAATATCAATAAATCTTAAAGAGGGAAAAAAATGCTCCCTTTGACTGCAGAATCATCATGATTTTAAGCTCTTTCCTTTTTTTTAAATATCTATGCTTTATCAAAATGTGTCAACATTAATGATATTTGTTCATGACTTGGGTAAATGTAATAACAGGAGTTTTTTATGGTCACAGCACCAGCTGAAATTAAATGATAGGAAAAAATGAAATAAATCTACGTAGAGTGGTAGTTCTCTCCATTTTTAGCTATTTACAGACTCATCCAGGCACACGATCAATGCCTCGTGATTTTTTTAATCGAATTATTTTTTAATTTTTTTTTATTTATGACTTTGACTACCACAGCTTCAAAAATACAGATCCTTCTCCAATTCGTACAATCATAATGCCTGTTTAATGCAGATTAAGTACAATTTTCAGAATAATTGCGTTTCTTTTCCTGTCTGTACATCGATGGCGCTTTATAATAATAAGCTGCTTATCATAAATGCTGCGTACTTAATGGTGATAATTTGTTAAAATGGGAACAAATTTAGGCGTAAAAACAGCCCACGTTGCCCAAAAACGTCTTTTAAACTAAGACAACAAACGAAACTAAACTGTAGTTTCTCACAGCGTTTTATCTTTGTTTAGTGTCGAGCCCAAAGTCCTGTGTGATTGGTCCAGGCCTGGGGGCGGGGCTTGTCCACGAGCATCAGGACGGGGTTGATGAGCCCGTCGTCATGGTAGCGCCTCTGTCAAGCCAGAGAGCGTTCAGCACGCTGCCGTCTGTCGACAGCGCCGTGGAGTCCTGGGACGGATCCAACGTGGACAGCAGCTTCACCACCCCGGGTACGAAACTGACCTTTGACCTTTGACCTCTGGTCTTTGATTCATTAAGACTGTGGTAACAAAATGTGTTTCTGTGTGTGCAGCTCCACCATTTCAGTCGTCTCCGTACAGTTTCCACGAGTGGCGCAACGCCAAGACAACCAACAGCCAATCATCCTCCTCGACTCGACAGAGAGCCAATCCGCTGTCAGATCTGGGCCTGAGCGACGACGACTGGGACCGCCCACCTCTCGGAGGGTGAGAGAGAGAATCAGAAGTGAATTTCTGTTCAGAGATTCAGAAGAAAAAAGTAAATAACAGAACAGATTTCTGTGAAAATGAATTTTAAAGAAAACAATAACGGCCTTAGTAACCGTTATAAAATACAATAAAGATCATATGGAGCCTTTTTTCCCAAGTTTTTACGTCTAAGAGACGAGCGGGGACAACGCAAACTGGTCCAGTATTAAACACCAAAGCGCACGATCAGTTTACGTCCACTGACTCAGATTGTTGTTCAAAGTGTCAAACGTTATGAAAAGGATCCCGGCAGAGACGGAGCTTTTTATAAAGAGTAAAATCATTTTTGTTTCACTCTTTGAAACCTGGATGAACATCAGTTTTTAAGTATTTAAACCTTAAAAATCTGACAAAAAAAGGTTTAATACTTTTCAAAAACATAGTAAAAGACAATGAGAAACTTGCAAAATATGGTAAAAGTAAAAAGCCTGAAAAAGTAATGTTTTAAAAAAGAGAGAAATATTACAAAAAAACAGGGAAAAGGTCAGAATATTTATGATTATTAGAATAATTTTTTCCCGAAATATTTCACAGAATATTCTCTCTTTATATTTCTCTCTATTTTTTAATTTCCTTTTTTTGTTTTTGTTTTTTACTGTCTGTTTTTTCTCATTTTCAGGTAATTTTCTTGTAACTTTTTTGCCAATCTTGAGTGATTTCTTGTCAAGTTGCTAATTGCCTTCCAAAATTTAGCTTCTTTATCAAAACAGGTGCCAGCGGAGGATCCCCTGACAGGTCCTAGCTAAGCCCCTGATGTCCGAAAATCCAAGAAACTTAGTGAAATCCGAGAAACATCCTAAAATCCTTCAAATGTCAATAAACCCTGGAAACGCCTTAAAATCCTAAAAATGTCTTAAAATCCTACAAACATCCCTACAATCCTAGAAATGTACATAAATCTAAGAAATGTCCTTAAACCTTGGAAACATCTTAAAATCCTACAAATGGCCTAAAATCCTAGAAACATCCTGAAATCCTCGAAATGTCCCAAAGTCCCAGAATAGTCCTAAAATCAGACAAACATCCTAAAATCCTACAAATGCCATTAAATCCAGGAAATGCCCCGAAATCCTAGAAATGGCCTAAAATCTCAGAAACATCCTAAAATCCTAGAAATGTCCTAAAATCCTACGAATGTCCTATAAATTTGTCTGATTTTTTCGGGAAGCAACGTTTCTAATTACTACATGTCCATTAGCGTGTTAGCATTCCCTATATAAATCAGTGGGAGTTGCTAGCGGCGAGCTAACAGCAGTAACAGCAGTGTGTCTCTGTCTGCAGAGCCTGTAATCTGCCCAGCGGTCTAATCACTGACAGCAGGTACCACACTGACCTTTGACCTGTAACCCCCTCACACAGCCCTGTGACACCTGGTGACCTTTAACCCCTGCGTCACTGACACATACACCTGATGGATCTGTATGTCGTCGCTGCACATGTCGTCCCTCACAACGCTCACCTGCATGACCTGTTCGTCACCTGCGTCCTCTGTGTGTGTGTGTGTGTGTGTGTGTGTGTGTGTGTGTGTGTGTGTGTGTGTGTGTGTAAGTCCATCAGATTGTTCTTCTCTCTGATTGACCTTTGACCTTTTCCTTTAGGTTCACTGTGGGTCATGATGGGACAGAACCGGACCAGGAGGAGAACTTCTGGTCTCAGGCTCTGGAGGATCTGGAGACCTGCGGCCAGAGCGGCATCCTCAGAGAGCTGGAGGTGAGTAGTACTGTTAGGTGCAGTATCAGCAGTACAATTAGTAGTAGTATTAATAGTAGAAGCAGTAATAGTATCTGTGGCTGAGTATATTTTGAAAACCTGAGTTTTAATACTTTGATTAACTTAACCGAGTCTCTCAAACACAAGAAGGAACTTTGACTCAATAAAACAACAACACTACATTATTTTCTTTGAATCATAAACTGAAATTTATATGAAAATACATAAAAGACATAAAGAAATTATAAAACCTGCATGTAAAAATAACATAAGATTACAATAGAATTCATAAAATGAATCGTATGGATTTAAGCCACTTGATAATACTAGTAAAAACATAGTAAACACACATACGTAGAATATGTAACATAAGATGGAAAATAAAACCCACTGAGATAATATTAATAAAAAAAAGCTAAAAATAGAGTGTATAAAATTCATAAAATTAAGCAAAATACAACATTTTAAAGAGGTGCAGCAGTGCATAAATGTGTGTTTATTTTTTTAAAGATAATACTTTTGTGCTTTTCAGAAAAAAAAAAATAATAATTTGTGTTAGTTCTGTTTTTTTTGCTTATACTTTTCTACTTTGGTCCAAGTGTTGTATTTCAACTTTTACGTGTTATTCCATCACTGTACTTTTTAATTTATTACATTGTTTTCAGAATCAGAATCAGAATCTGGTTTATTGCCAAATACATTTACATATATAAGTAATTTGACTTGGTGTTTTGGTGCAAAACAATGAACATAAAAGAAAAATAAAAAATATTGAATATTTAGAAGCAGGGTGCAGATTAAGATTATTAAAATGCAAAAACGTAATCAATTTATTAAATATATTACATTTTAAAGGTTAAACTTTTTAATCAAAAAGACCAGCTGGTCTTTATAACTTTCACTAAATTATAAGACTGTAGTGACAGTTTATTTTCCTCTCTTGCTTTAAGAAGTATTTGTTTGTTGGAAATGCAGCTGTAAACGTTGAGTCACGAAGCTGAAAAGAGAACTGACTCCTTCTCTTCCAGGAGTCTGGACAGGAAACGCACCTCCTCACTCTGGTATCCTCCTTCCTCTCCACTACTAACTCTCCTCCTGTCCTCCTCTCCTCTCTCCTCTGTCACTGTGGAGACTTTTAGCGTTGTCAAACATCAGACATGTTAGCTGTTTTTTTGAATGTGACTCTAACCGCACCCCCAGCAGCAACGCTACACACAGACCATGGTGACGTCATTGTGACATTTTAGTGACATCACCCAGCTTCTGACCAATCACGTGGCAGAGTCATGTTGCACCGGGCATGGCAAGTTTGAGCAAGGCATGCTGGGAGAGCTTGTGCAAGCAAGGCCTGATGGGTAGTTTGTTTTGCCAGTCATGAAGCAGATCTGTCAAGTCATGCATGCGTCTGATGAGTCCTTGATTCTGATTGGCTGAGGAGTGTTGAGTGAGACTGTCATCAAGTAGAACATGTTCTACTGAGAACCTCAGTAGAAACAGGAGTAGATTATTGGGCGGGTTTCCATTACAGATTTGCGCAAAACTCAAGCGATATTTTCAAAATGTCGATAAAACAATCGCGAGATGACTGCGTTTCTATTGAGTGATGTTATGCAACTTTTTTTGCAATAACATTCCGTAACCATGGTGATGGATGTTCAAAACATCAGCAGGTTTATTTCTATTACAGCCACCGCACGAGCCGTCATTATTTGCAATCAAAGGCGACGTAGGCGTGTTTTTTAATGGAAAGGCGAGCCCTGTATATGTTGGAGCGACCATGAATGAGGGATTTCTCGGAGCTGATAGTCCACGATTTCACTGAGAAATTGTGGATTCAAAAACTTCCAAATGATCTACTCAACTTTTAAAGAGTTATGTGATGCAATAACACCTCTTGTTCCGCCTGCTGCATCATGAGGGAGCCAAGCACATGGCCATAGCATCATGTGACCTTGAAAAGCCCAAAAAGTGTTTCCATTGCAGTGCCGCGAAATATGATTTTTTTCAGAATCGTCTGAAAAACCACCTCATGCAAGCATAAAAACCTTTTTAAAGATATATAAGTGTTTTTTTTCTTAATTGACGTATTTTATATTCACAATTTTAATTTGCGCTATTTGGCGGTTAATGGAAACCTGCCTATCGATTAAAAAAAACCCAATAAATTCTGTTGATTGATCTACTCAGTAGGAGGAACAGTTCATCAGTAAATCTGTCAGTAGAAACAGATAAAAAAAAGAAACAGATAAAGGAGATTGTCACAGTATGAACAATCGTAGATCATTTCAGAAAAGAACACATCAAGTCTAAGATCATACCAGTTAAAATAACATTAAATCCAGTCAGTAGAAACAGGTAGATACAAACAGATTAAGTTAAAACAACCGTAGATCCTGTCAGAAGAAACTGAGGTAAATCCTGCAAATTAACTGACCAATAGAAACAGTTGTGGATTCTGTCAGTACAAAAAACAGATGCTCATAAAGGATCAAGTCAATAAACATGAAAAGCGTGGTAAATTCTCAGAGTCCAACAACAGAGGATTCAGTCAGAAGATTTTTCAATAGAAACAGTAGATCCTGTCGTGTGAGTAGTACACTTGGGCGAAAAGACCAAATACCTTCCTGAAATTTCACCGGGGTATACGGTACGTGAAGGTATAAGGGTGCGGTGCTAACACCCTCCTCAACAGCAAGTACACTACTTACTTTAATCTTTTCAGACTAATAAATACACAATAGAGAACCACACAATGTTACAAAAAGTAATTTTCTAACACTTGTTTTTCTTATCAAAGAGAAAAATACAGCTGTACACCTTTTCAATTCAACTTTCTCACAGTCATGAAAGACTGACTAGGCTTAATTGATAACGAGGCGTAATTGCCTCATAAAGCACATTTCATTCAAACTTGATAGAAACAAAATTATACTCACCCAAACCATAATGCGAGTAATCTAGTTGGTAAGTCCACTGTTCCAACAATCACCAGCTCCGGTTTGGTCAAAATAAATCCTTAATTCACTGAGTAAGATGTAAAAAACATGCTGCTATTCCCCATGGTCTCTGCTGTTGCTGGCTGCCAGCTGTTTACAGATCTGTAACTTCTCCCTCCACCATTAGCTGTCGCTGCGTCTTTCAGCTCAGCTGCCTGTTCCATCAGTAGAGACAGGACAGACTGAGCTCTGGTGGTGCGTGCTGTGCACTACATACAATAAGTGTAATAGAAAGAGGAGCATGATGAAAAACATACCTTTGGGATTTCTAAATAGAATAGAATAGAATAGAAATACTTTATTAACCCTACGAGGGAAATTGTTTTGTTTTTTTACCCTAGTATACTGTAATACTGTGACACCGCCCAAGCCTAGTGAGTACTTGTAATCAGTGGATTCTTTCTGTTGATCCTCGCACAATCGATCCCATCAGTGGACCACCGTGGACAGCAACAGTAAGAAACTACAGTAGAAAGTGTCAGTAGAGCATCAGTAGAGCCCATCAGAAGAAGAAACAATAGAATCTGTCAGTAGAGGCCTGTCCTGTCCTGGTGTGATCATGGCAGCTGGAGTCAAAGGTTGGATTCCCAAGATGCTATTGAGCACCATGTTTTTTTATGGATCCGACTGACCTTTCCTTTTTTAAAAGGCTGTGTGTGATTGGATGTTTTTGATTGGCTGTCTCCAGGCAACCATCATGTCAGGCTCCAGCCTCAGTCTGAACCACGACCCCACCCCCCTGCGTAGCACACTGGGACGCCAGGCGAGCTTCCAGGAACGCAGCAACTCCAAACCACAGGTAACCAGTGCCGACCACTGACCTCACACTGTCATATCTTAAAAGCTGGTGTTTGTTTCTTTTTGAAGATTTATTCCCCTACCTTTTCTCAGGTGACCCCACGGTCCAACACCTTGCCCTCTGACCCACAGCGCCGAGCCTTTGCCATGAGGAAGATGAGGCAGGAAGTCAACGAGATCCTAAACCAGAACCCTGTGGAACTCCATAAGGTGACGTTTGACCCATTTACACATTTCTCAATTGGTGTTAAAATGCATTCTGGTGAGCCAAACACAAGTGGACTATCGAAACAAATCGTTGTTTCGCCATCTGTGTCTATGATATTCTCTGATGTCTCAATGGTGCCCTGGTCACTTTCGCTAAAAGATCAAAGGACAATGCGTAGTTATTATGCACCAGCTAACCAAGAAAACAAAAACATAGTTCAAGATTTAGTATAATTCTGAAGACTGTTCCACCTGTTGAGATCTTTTGGGACTTGCATTGACAAGAGCACTGGACAAGACAACAAAAGGTCCATGTCTTGATGATGTCCTGGTATGTCCTGTTACATCCTTGCTGAAGACACATCAGGACGCATTAGTGTCAATATGACAAAAAAAAAAGGAGGTCAAATGTGTCTGAGATCACCATGGCAACTGGTGTGATCAGATCACATTGCACCTTGGTGGTCATTTGTATTTAGTGCTGTCCACTTGTCGATTGCCCACAACGCACTTTAAAATAAACAGATTCTTTGAAACTTCAAAATGACCAGACATTGATTTATCTGTTGTGATCCTAACAAAGTATGTGTCTGTGTTTGTAGCTGACTCTAGAGAAGGCCTCAGATCTAGAAGATTTTGGTTTCAGTGTTTCTGACGGTATGTTGGACCGTGGCGTCTATGTCAATAACATTCGACCAGGAGGCCCGGCAGAGCGGGGCGGTCTCCGAGCCTATGACCGGATACTACAGGTACAAAAACACCAGTATCTACAACCATGCTAGCACCTCTGTGAGGCTGTACTCAGATTAATAAATCATAAGCCTTTTATGTCTTCCAGATTAACCATGTGCGGACTAGGGACTTTGACTGCTGCCTCGTCGTACCATTGATCGCCGAGTCTCCAAACCATCTGGAGCTTGTCATCAGCCGGAACCCCACGTCCTCCCCTTCCCTCTTGGTCAATCACACCGACAGCACCACCAACAACAGCAACTCCTCTCAGCCAATCAGCAGTGACCTGGGACCTTCAGAGCTCTCCATTGGCCAAGGAGAGGATGGTGGTCCGATCAAGTGGAGCCAACCGGGAGATGGGATCGGGGCGGGGCTTGCAGTGGGTCAGGTGAATAATAATTCCTTATAGCGGACAAAAACTGGACGAAACTGGATTAAACCGGTTCTTACCAGACTGGACTGAAGAGGTCAACAAGGAGAACAATACAGAAAAGTTGAGTTACACTGGTTTAGACCTGTCCGAACTGGTTCAGAGTGGACCCCCATGGTGCTACACACACCTTCTGGATGAATATTGACCTTTGACCACTTGAGTTTGACCTTTGAACTGCTAAAGCAGCCTGAAAGCACACTGATGGACAGGAGCAACTCCTCACCTTTTCACTTGAACCAGTTCTGCATACTGGTCCTACTGGAGTCACTGGAACCCGAACTATAACTACTGATCCTACCGGAACCACAGCCAGAGCTCCTGGTCTAACTGTGCCGGGAATTGATGGGTACTGGTTCTTTAAGCCCAGAGCCATGACTACTGATTCTATTGAAGCCAGAGCCACAGCCAGTGGTTTTACTGGTTTAAGAATAACGGTAACTGGTTCTACAAACCTAGAACTAGGGATACTGGTCCTATTGAAGCCACAGCCAGTGGTATGACTGGTTTAAAACATGTGGGTTCTGGACTTAGTGGACCAAGACATGGTTCTTGTTCTTGGTCATAGTGGTCACAGGATTGAGTGTACTAAGACAGAACCATAACCAGAACTTCTATGAGTCCAGAGCAATGGCTTCTGGTCCATCTGGTCTTAGTAGAATCAAAACCATGGCTTCTGGTTGCACTGGCCAAGGACCACAGCAGCACAAAGACTGATGGGACTCCAGGATCTAAAACCTGCTGATGGACAAACAGGTTGCCAAGGAGACTAGGGATGCTCCGATCACCATATTGAGTGTTGATGTCTTAGGGATCGTCCAAACCAATACTAATTACTGACTGGTTTCTGTTCTTAAACATTGATTTCTGTCAGTCTTAACTTTGATGTTTTTCAAGTTATGGGTGGAAATACCTTTGTTGGCACAGAGCGTTGACTTAGGCAAAAGATTAAAGATGGTTATGGTTATGTACAAGTCTTTCGAAGATAAAGCATAAAAATTATGTTGAAAATGGTTGTTTAAGCTTAAGATCAGACATGGATGGTGTTAGGTGAAGATCTGGTTTATTTCAGGTAGGGATGAGAATTTTAAAAGGATGGGATCTTAACATCCCAACAAGTTGCAACTGCTTGAATTCGATTCTGACATGTTGGGTAAACCTCCAGAGTTACAAGAAAAACGAAATCCTTCAAAAGTCCGTTAGCTTGTAGCATGCTATCATCGGAGCACCATTGGCAATTTTTATGTCAGTGTGGATGAAAAGTCCTTAAAGTGTAACATTTTTTAAAAAATGACCATCTACAGTCCCATGAGAAGTGGGCAAACTCCATACAGTCATGTGATTTTGATTGCAAACGCCACACCAGTTGCTTAATGGACCATGTGGTGAGATTGTTTTCTAAAGAAAATCTTACCAATTTTCTACTCAATTTTCGTAGAAAAAAATGTTCACATATATCGATCAGCCAAAACATTTAAGCTACTTAATATGTGACGTGATAGGTCAACCGGAAAAAGGTCTAATAGAAACTGGCTAAAAGGGGACATACTTTCGTCAATAAATCGATTCTTCGTCAATAAATCGATTCTTCCCGATGCTTGTATACGGGGACAAAGACAGTAGTCCAATTAATTTGAGCTTTAACTGTAGCTTGACTGAACTGTGCATGTAAATGAACTGAGTGTTATTGTTTTGGCTGATTGGTGTATATCAAAGTAAAGATTTTTAAAATATTTTTTAGTTTAGATACATTTGAAAGGATACCAGCCTTAATGGTGGAAAACAGGCAGCCATGATGGATGTGGTAATGGTAACACGATTAAATGTTTCAGTCAATTTTAAGATGTAAATCATGTCAATAATTATCAGCTGATATTGATCGGAGCATCCCTAATGAAATGTACAGAAAGACAGAGGGTTTACTGTTAAGATTTTAGTTCTGTGCCATGAACGAGCTGCAGACTGGAAGAGTAATAATAATCATATTGACGATGATGATGATGATGATGATGATGATGATGATGATGATGATGATGACACTGAGCAGTTCAATAAGAATCTTTTTCTACTGTTTACACCTGTTGGACTGGCCACACTGTGTGTATGTATGTGTGCGTGTCTGTGTGTGTGTTTGTATGTTATGTGTGTGTGTTAAACACAAGGCCAGTTAAGCCCCCTTTGCCCCCCCCCCTCCTCATTTTCCCCTCGACCAATAGGCAGCCAAGACGACGACAGATGGCAGTTCTGAGAGATTCAGCTGATTGGCTGGAACCAATCAGAAAATCTTACCTGCCTGTCTGTGATTGGTTCTGCTTGACACACAAGCTGACCAATCAGCTACCAGGAGGAAGCCAAGCATGCCCCCACCCCCACTTTCCTGACCCCCACCCCACCCCACCCTCAGTAACAGTGATCTATTATGCTAATCGATCGGTGTGTTTTTTGATTGACTGTTGTCAGTTTTCTCTGTTTGTTTGTTCGTTTGTTTCCATGGCGACTGAACTTGAAAAGATGTAAAATAGATTAAAAACAGTTCAGTCCCGTCGCTGTTCACATCGAGACCATTGAACCCCGAAAACCTTCACCTCATAACCACGAAAACAACAATGTTACACGAGAAAAAAATCCTGACGAATCAGGAAACCTGTGACAGTAAATACCTGTGTGTGTGTGTGTGTGTGTGTGTGTGTGTGTGTGTGTGTGTGTGTGTGAGAGAGAGAGCGCGTGGTTGTGTATGACTGCATGTGTGTGTATGTTTATTTTGGAGTGATGTCAACATCTTCCTGCTCTCACCTCAACCTGAACTCACTATTTAAACTGGCCAATCAGAATCCTCCCTCAGCACCGACCAGTAGAAACCCTCCCTGAGCTCTAACAACAGTCGCTAGCTGCTAAACGCCCTGTGCTCTGGATCGGAGAGCTGTGATTGGCTGTGACTGTGCAGCTGTTATGATTGGCTGTTTCTTTTTTTTGGATAGTTGTAATTGGCTGCTCAACTTCGTCCGAAACTTTGTAACGTGAATCTGAAGCACAGTGTTAGCATGTGGCTAGCATACGCTAAGTACAGGGCTAGCATAAAGATGATTTTACTTAAAATAATCCTAGAAACCAACTGACTTGAAAAAGGGAAGTAAATATAACTATTAATAATATTTCTGTTTACTTTGTATTGAATTGTTAAGCGCTGTCAAAATTTAGCTGTTTACTTAATTTGTGAAATTGTTTCAACTTAGAAATGACAAGTAAAGCGACCCTCTTTGTAAATGTTAGCAACTTCAGTAAACCAAGTTAGTCTGACTTAACTTGATCATCACAAAGAGGATTGTGCAAATATTGGTTTGTAGATCTGCAAGTTCTGTTTGTTAACATGTTTAAAGACGTACAACTATATGATTGACTAGTTTGTAAACAGCAGAGTACAGATATTGTTTATAACACAGTAAACTTGGATTAGCAAAGTTGCTAAAACTTAGAAAGATTGATTAAACTCGCAACAAACTTCACAAAATTAAATAAATCTAGCTTCATTTTAAGTTAACTTAATAAGATATAAAGTAGATATAAATTAATATTAATAGTTGTATTCACTTACCTTTTGAAGGCAATAAGTTTATTCGATATTTTTAAGTAAAATCAACATGTCAGATTTGACATGATACCATGCGGTTAACGCACACGGCTAATACTAGCTGTGGTTACCACCAAGCAGACTTATACTTATCATCTTGAAAATGTATAGTTAGCACACAGCTAAAATCTATCGAACATACCTAGATGTTAGCACATGGCTAACCAAGGGCCAACATCTGGCTAATACAGCCAGTGTATGCACACATCTAGCACAAGGCTAAAATAGGGCTACAGCTGGTAAACACAGCTAGTAATTGGTTAGCACACAGCTAACAAAGGGCTAGCATCTGGTAAACATTCTAATAGATGTTTTGCATACAGTTAAAAGCAGAGTTAACACCTGGCTAACATACCTAGGCCTTAACATAAGGCTAACAACTGGCTAAGGCTAGTACACTTGGAGAAAGGCTAATACATTGCAATCATAGCTAATCCAAGGTTAGCTCACAGACTAATATGCTTTGTGTCTAATATGCATAATATATGGTTAACACAGACTTGGAACACAGCAAAGACATAGTATACAGCTAATATGTTTCCATGGTTACACACACCTAGCACAATGCTAACAGAGGGCTACAATCTGTGAAACACAGCTAGTATTTGGTTAGCAAACAGCTAGCATTGGGGCTACCATCTGGTAGGCCTAAACATAACATTAGTTATCTATAATACAGCTAAATTACGGCTTACACCTGGCTAAAAAATGGGTTTATGGTTATAGCCAATTACAGAACGGTTAAGACACAAT
The DNA here is from genome assembly GCF_026936395.1 of Plectropomus leopardus. Lineage (NCBI taxonomy): Eukaryota > Metazoa > Chordata > Actinopteri > Perciformes > Serranidae > Plectropomus > Plectropomus leopardus. The sequence goes on along the minus strand of NC_142197.1, from coordinate 4,233,027 downwards.
GTAATAATATGATATTAGGTTTAGCTCGCGCCTAACATGGGGCTACCAGTTACCCCATGGCTAGCGCAGGGCTAACATTTTGACAACTCCTAGAATAAGGCTAACAGCAAAGTAACACCTGGTACGAAGAGGTAATATTAGGTGTAGCTCACAGCTACACTATCACTTTATTTAGCACATGGCTAGCACGGGGCTAATACAGTTAGTATTCAGTTAGCATATGGTTAGCATCCACCATTTTATGGCTAACATTACACAAAGGTCTTGTTTGTAGTGGTAACTGGAGGTGTTAGCTTTGTTAGCGTGGTTAGCACTTTAGCGCTTAGCTGAGAAAATGGTTCCACCAATGGGAAAAGGCCTCAGAGCTGAGGGGGCGTGGCTTCAGGAGGGTTTGATGAGCGAGATCTAAAGCCATACACACTGTGTTTGTGCGCATGTGATTAACTGTGTGTATGTGTGTGTTTGTCTGTGAGTGTGTGTGTGTGTATATATATAGCATTGCAGGGATTTGCACTCTAGTGATTCACCTCAGCAAGACATCCTCCCACACACACACACACACACACACGTACACACACGCACACTCACATGCATCACACTGCCATTTGAAATAGTGGGTCAGATTAGTTTCCATGTAGCTTCACCAACCAACCAAACTGTATTTTTCTTTAAAGGAACAGGGATGTTGTAAAGTATTTTTGTACAAATTTAATACTTTGGTAGCATGACGTTCCTGGTGTTTGTCCTGTCGGGCTCCACTGCTCTCCTCCACCCCCCCTTTGTATGGACGACTACTGAGCAACAATAAAGATGAAGACCTGCTGGGACGACTGGACTCCATGTTTGTGTTTAAAATTAACATGGTTCATGTGTTTATTTGTCATTTTACAGTGTATGGCAAGCTTTTTTTTTTACATTTAATCAGCAGCAGACATAGCAAATGTAGATATTTACATTTTCTTTATAGAGAATAGGCAACAATTTCAATGCGTTCCTGGCATATTTTAGGACTTGTCTCGGGCGGGTGGCGTATACACTTAAAAGCTGGCATTGTAATCCTCCAAAAAATGCATTTAAGATGTCCAAAGAGCAAGTACAGCATACCGTCAATGAGTAAAACTGAAGAAAGAAGCAAAGGATAAGTTTAATCTTTTACAGACACATATTCATACTTTGTTTGTGGAGTTAGCGCCGACACTTTAGAGCAAATTTACATTTCTCAAGGCCCACCTTTAATTTAACAAATGGATGGGTGCAAGACCTGCAGATTTTCAGAATAAACATAAAACAAGTGTTTGCACAAAGTTAAGTAACATTATCACCATGCACACATCTCTGTGGGACGACACTTGAAATTTAATAAAATACATTTTTCTAGTTTTCATTGTGGTGATTAATGTTAGCTGTAAACATGGAGGGTATTTCAGTAGTATTGTAAGTATTGTACTTGAGTATGAATTTGTGGTACTTGTGCTTAAGTATTTTTTTTTCATGCTACTTTATGGGAAGATTGTACTTTTTACTTTACTACATTTATCTGATGGATTTAGTTACCTTACAATTTTTTTTTGCATAAAATTTAAAAAATTACATTAAATTAAATTATCAAAGAGTTTATACAAGTACAGCCACAACATTCAGTTGATTAATCAATCAGTCAATTCACAGACAATTAACTGTCACCTATTCTGAGAAACATTTAAGTCTTTTTCTATTTTTTATGATTCTGAGTTTTGGGGTGGTTTTTTTTTCTATATTTATTTTAAATAATTTTGAGTTTATAGTTTTATATTTTTTTAATTTTAAGTTTTGGGTGTTTTCTATTTTGTATAATTTTGATTTTATATATATTTCTTCTTCTTTTTTGAAAAAAATAATTTTGAGGTTTCAGGATGGTTTTTTTTTTTTTTTTTTTTTTAATTTTTAAGTTAAGGATCTGAATTTCTTCCACCACAACACGTCACAGCTGAATTGTTCCCGCTCGGCGCTCTCCTCTCCCGCCTGTTCTGCTCGGTGACTCGGCGGTGGATTGGTTCGGTCTGTTCTCCCGTGTTGTGTTGCCGTTAGCATCGTTAGCACCTGCCGCCGTTTCTGCGTGACATTTCTGCACCGTTTCACCTCCAGCTAACCGGGAGGAAATATTAACCGACCTCTCCGCTGGATAAATAAACACGGAGCCCGGCAGGAAGCATGTCCACCGCCCTGGAGAGCTACATTAACCGTATCCTGCTGCTAACGCTAGCTGGCTAACATGCTAACAGCCCATGTGAATGAATGAAAAAATGCTAGTTAGCTTAGCATCCCGAGCTAAGAGGGTTATTTTTTGTTATTTCTGGACGTTCAGCGTTCATTTAGTAATGCAGCGGTGTTGTAAGAGTTACCAGCGTAATATGCTATTTTCTTTAGCTTATTAATGTTAATTTTATGAAAGTTTTGTGCAGGAAAGTGTGTTTTTCCTTTAACTGTGTGTGATTCAGGCACCGTGGCCATCATCACCTCAGACGGCAGGATGATCGTGGTGAGTTTAAAACATCCTGAAATACCTGCAGTGATGGAGGAAACATTTATTTACACAAATATTTACTGCAAAAGTACTAACGCCACACTGTAAAAATACCACAATAACGTTAAAGTCGCACATTCAAACCCTCATTTAAGTGCGAGTTCAAACAAAAGTGCTTCAAATTAAAGTCGATATGTTGCAGCAGAGCAGAGATACTTACACTTGCTTTATTTGGGGGCCACTTTTGCAAAATGACAGGAGGCCAGGGGCCAGTCACTCCAGCCCCTTACATGTTTCCAGGATTTTAGGACGTTTCTTGGATTTTAACTCATTTCTAGGATTTTAAGACGTTTCTAAGATGTTAGGACATTTTGGGGGTCACAGCATTTATAGTACTTTGGGACATTTCTAGGATTTTAGGATGTTTCTCTTATTTTAGGACATTTGGGGCGTAGCGAGGAGGAGTTTGAGGGATCCCCCATTGTCACTTTTTTTGATAAACAGGCTCTATTGTGATGCCTTTTGTGCACTTTGGCTCCTTATGTATGCTAAAAGTACGAAAACATTTCCCGGTGTGTATCACTTGATTTTTACTGTGAATTAGAAAATGGTTGGGGGCCACCTGGCATCCTATCAAGGGCCAGATTTGACCTGCGAGCCGTATGTTTAGTACCCCCACACTAAGGTTTTCCCTGTTCTGTGTGGTGTTTTTGGATTAATCTTCCTGCTGTAGATGATTTGTGCTCATTTTAACTCCTTTATAAATAGTTGGGTAGTTTTATCTACAGCGATGCATCATGGTCTATGAGATCATCATATGTTCGTAGCGTGGCCGACCTGTGAGAAACACGCGTCTCTAAAAAGTCAGAATAACAGCCCTGTTTTCAGCTCTGAGACGATGACTTTTCCAGTTGATCCAAAAGGGTTTTTAAAGAGTTTATTGAACTCAAGAAGGAGGAGAATTTTCTCATTTTCTTCATCCGTGTGTGTGTGTGTGTGTGTGTGTGTGTGTGTGTGTGTGTGTGTTCAGGGCACCCTGAAGGGCTTCGATCAGACCATCAACCTGATCCTGGACGAGAGTCACGAGCGAGTGTTCAGCTCCAGTCAGGGCGTGGAGCAGGTGGTGCTGGGACTTTACATCGTCAGAGGAGACAACGTGTGAGTCACCGTTCACCTCTGAATGACCGTTAACGTACAAATCAGAGTCTCCGTTATTTTTTTCAAATAAATTATCTGTATTATAAAGATTGTTTATTACTCAAGTCATATGACAATGAATTTGCCCAAGAAAAAATAACAAAATCTTGTCTCATGTAAATAATTGTATTTTTTATTATTATTATTGTTATTGTTAATATTATTTATAAAAGGTACAAGGTAGATTATTAGCCATTTCTTTCTTAATGTCTAGAAAAAAATAATTAAAAACAATATGAAACAAAAAATATAACAATAATATTTGTAATAATAACAATAACAACTATTATTTTATTAATAATAATAATTTTTATGATTATTATTATTAATAATAATAATACAAATAACAACATTCAAAAGCATTGCTGTGAAAATCATAGCAGCCTTTTCCCTAAAATTAAAAATAAATGTCAGAAGTACTTGACTTAAAAATTGAACTTGTTATTTCCTGGATTCATTTAATCACTGGAATAATAAAATATGCAGTTTAGATAATCGCTGGTCTCTAATGTTAACGGTGCCTTTTCCTCATGACATCAGTCGATAGGATATTTGATTTTCTGTTCCCCCAAAAGAACTGTGACGTTTTGTTAGTTTGTTTTTTTAGTACGAGCAGCTACTTAAAGTCATGGAAATGTGTGAAATTATTAGGCAACAGTTTTGAGAATTCACTGGTTAAAATGTGTGTGATCTGTAAAATGTGAAAGTATTTAGGGTGATAGTTATATTGTCGTATTTAATCTCGTTCGGTGATTTTGACTCGTGTGTTAATGTAAAAGCAGGATTTGATTCGTTAAGTTTGGAGCTCAGTTCGAACTTCTTTTCCGTGTTTTCAGGGCGGTGATCGGGGAGATCGACGAGGAAACAGACTCCACTCTGGATTTAGGAAACATCAGAGCCGAGCCGCTCAACTCTGTCGTCCACTGACCTCTGACCCCCCCCGCCTGCACTCTGCGTCGCCACGGCAACAGATGACAGCATGACTCAGCTGTGTGTTTGTGTGTGTGTTGCAGGAGCCTGTTTACTGATGCAGGTTGACTGAGTTTTCTGGACCAGCTGAGACCTCGAATCTGCAAACACGGACAGACGTTAAATTTAAAAAATGCACCCGGAGAACTCAGTGAACCTTCGTCCACTAACAGACTCCCGCTCTGACTTTTTTCTGTTTGTATTTTCTTTTTTTATAAATATTAAATTGTTAGAGTTGTTCGACTTTTTTATGCTACAAGTGAATTTTTGTCAGATCGAGATTGTTTAAATAAAGGTTGATTTCTCATGTTTCGACAAAAACTCTGTGTTCGATGTTTACGGTGGTGAAAGAAATATTCAGATCTTTTACTAAAGTAAAAAATAGCAATAATTAAGTGTAGAGACACTCTTACAGCTAAAAGTCCTGCATTCAAAATAAGTAAAAGTAGCAACGAATAAGCACCAAAATATACTTAAAAGTACTCATCATGCAGGATGGTTCATTTCAGATTTACTGTATTATTGTATTATTATATTACTGTAATAATTACAAGAATTAAATGAGTGAAAATGAGTTTATTGTGTCTTTGCAAAAAAAATTACAAAACAATCAAATGATATAAAAATTATAAAAATCAAATTATGCAATCTTGGCATGTTTTTATGTGTTTAATCAACATAGATTAAAAAAATTAAAATTGATTTGGTTGTATTTGTTCAGTATTTGACACATTAAAAAGTTAAAAAGCAAAAGACAGAGTTATTAAAAACATTAAAACATTTATAAAAAAAATCAAGTGACCAGCTCTTTTAGGAGTTACTGAGATTTAAAAAAAAAATCAAAATAAGGTGTTTTTAATAATTATCAAAAGAGTCTTTAAAAAGTTAGAGTCCTGGTCCTTAAAATTGTAAGTTGACTTAATTTAAGAAGACAAGTTGAGGTAATTTTGTAAATATTCAACTTGTTTTTTCAGATTCAGTCAACTTAAAAAATGCAACCAGAACATTCAATTTTTTAAATTCAAACATTTTTTTTCAGTATACAGTATTCAGTATAGTATTCTTTTAAATTTTAAATTTGTCATCTTTTTTGTAAACTTTCCTAAACAGGTTTGTGACAGTAACAAAGAGGGCGGGGCTTATTAAAGCGTTGCTCACATGACGGCGCTCTCTGATCTGCAGGAGTTTGTTTTCATGTTTTAATGAATATCAAAATCAGACAGAATCAGTACGGCAGCAGTATTTCCTTCACTAAAGTGTGTTTTTGTTTCATCTCGTGTGTCCCCAAAGTCAGAGCGCTCTGCAGTTGCCTGATCTGGTCTGGAGTCGGAGCCGGATCCTCGTAATGGAGGCGCAGCCAGGTGTCGCCTAAAAGACAAAAAATCAAACATCAACGGTTTAACAGGAGGCCCCGAACTCATCATCATCATCATCATCATCATCATCATCATCATCATCATCTCACCTTTCTTGACCCTCTGACCCAGCGACACCTGTAGCTCCGCCCCTACGCTGTGATTGACTGGTTCTCCCGCCTTTGATCGTCCCGCCCCCAGTTTATGCAGCACGACAGCTAACGCCATGCCATCGATGTCGATGACGACACCTGCAGGAGGTCACAGCGACACGGACAGGTGTGAAATTGATTATCCGTCCATCAGTGTGAACGATCTGAATAATCAGGTTTTTTAGGGATCTGTGACTTCACACGTTTTTAAAAATGAAATTACTGGAAAAATCTACCAATTGAAGCCTTTTAAGTTTTGATCCTAATGTTTTTGGCTTGTAAATTTATGATAAATATGTGAGTAAGTAAGTAAATAAAAATGTAATCAAGTAAATATATAGGGCCTCAGTAGATATATAATTGCATATGTAAATGAGGACATAAGGAAATAAAAATGTAACTAATTAAATATATTATTAAGTAAGCAAAAAAAAATGTAAAAAAAAGTATGTAAGTAAGAAAATAGAAAAATAAGTTACTAAAAAATATATAAATATATACATATGAAAGTAGTAAGTAAATAAAATAGTAGTGCATAATTAAATAAAGCTATAAGTCCGTAAATATGTAAGTGCGTACATAAAAATTAGTAAATAAGTTAGTAATTGCATAAGTACATAAGTAAAAATAATATATATTATTAGTAAATATTTAAAATAGGCATCCTAACTAAAAATGTAAGTTAACAGATAAGCTGGTAAAAAAAAAAAGCACATTAGCAATTAAAAGTATGTAAATGCAAGTAAATAAGTGAATAACATAAACGTATTTATTTACTAATGCTATTGTTCAGTAGGAAATTAAATTATAAATAGGCCTATTATAATAACAGGTTTTTATAGAAATATGCTAAATAATAAAACTGAATAGTTTTGTTTTATTAAAACACACCAGACATTTATTTTGTGGCCTCTGAGCGAAGGTTAAAGTGACTTTGTTGATAATGTTGACTAAACAAAACTTTTGTGCCCTTCAGAATAAAAGCTTTTCTGCAGGATACAGGAAACTGTAAGAGGGGTTTTATGTATTTATAGTGCTTTATTTATATATTCACCCTCTGTAGGCGTCTTCAGGTCCATCTGATGCTCGGATTTTCTCAGAATACTGTAGTAATCTGTGTCGGCGGAGCAAAGTGACCGAGCCGTCTCATTGGCTACGCCCTGAGCCTCCATCATGGCCTGGAACTTTGACAGAGCGGCTCCACCAATCACAGCCTCAGAAATCTGCCGTCTGCCGTCAGGAAGGTCGGAGGCCAAGTCGGTCATCTGCAGCAACAGGCCGCCTACACATACGGCAACGATGCAATTTACTTTCATGACAGTTCGAACCAAAACAATATTATTTTTGTGAAAACTATTAAATAATATATTATCTTTTTTCCAATTATATATATTTTTAATTTGTCTACAAAATGTAAATTTGGTGGTTTTGGTCCCTTTAATTCAGAATTATAGTTTTTAATCAATTACCAATAACGAAAAGTGCTAAAACTGTAATTTACCAGAAACTAACAAAAATTTACTTCACACCTTCACTGAATAAAAGGAAAAGTTGTTACTTTTATTATTATTGTTATTTATTAATATATGGCCAAGATCAGAGTATTTCAATACTGGCTATCTTCCTAGAACAAAGAGAAAAAAATCAATCCTAATTTCCATTTTTTTAAAAATTGTTAATAATTCCAGATATTACATGGAAATGATTCTTAATTGGATTATTTTAATTATTAACATTTTCAGTTTTATTTATTTCTTGTGAAAATATTCAATATTGCTTTTAAGCGTTTTAGTCTAAATTGGTGGTGGCACTGTTATCAGTGTTTTACATTTCCCTTTTATACATAATTTTAATTTATTGATATCAATATTTTTATTCTATTTCATATCCTCCTCCTGGCATGTTTTGAATTAAGTTCAAGGAATTATTAAAAAAAGAGAAAAATTATCAATCGTAAATGTTAAATGCTTTCTAATCTAGAAGATGTAAAAGTAATAAGAAAGTTTTAATTTTTTGGACAGAATTTGGTTTGAATTATTCAGAGGTAATAATACCAGACATTAGTTGAGACCATGGAGTGAATAAAAAGATGTATTTATTTATTTATTATTATTGTTATTGTTGTTGTTGTTGTTGTTATTTTACTATGTATTTTATTTATGATTGATTTCTTCATATGCAGTCTATGGTTGAGACTGGTAGCTCCAGTAATGCTTGATGTGTCCCAGCTTCTTTGAACTCGCCTTCGGCTCTGCGTTTGTCCCGGGAATCGTCTTGTTTCCGGGTGTCGTGAGCGGCTCACCTGTGGTCGCACCTGTCTTAAATGGACTGAAATCTGAACGGAGTTTGGTGCAGCGTCTCGCCGTTAGCTTCTAACAGGTAGGCTAACACTCATGTAGCTAACATTAGCTCCTTAAACTAGCTACCTAAAGTTTGTTGTAAAAGAAATAAACAGTTGTCATTAATTGTCGCACCGTTTTGTTTACCGAACAACAGTACCCGACATCGTGTTTTTCGTTGTTTCAGCTTTTCGTCACTTTGTACCGGAATTAAATACAGACGTTAACGTTGTTTTAATGCTAACGTTAGCTTTCGCTGCTAGCTGCAGGCACTGTTAGCTGCCACATTTAACAACTAGTTTAACTATTTCACGGCTGTAACTATACATTGTGATTAACCCCCTAATTATTTTTGATAAAGTGATTAATGAATTGTTTATAAAACGTCAGAAAACTTTTAGATTTACAAATTTACAGTTCATAACTCAAGTCGATATAAACACATGCTCTCCTCGCAACCTAACAAGACATGACACAGAAATAAGCAAAAACTTAGAAATAATTAAATATTCACAATTCACATTTTCTTGTAATCCTTCTTAAAAATTATATTAAATTATTATATATATATTTTTTTTTTCCTTTCTTCATATATTTTTTATTTTATTATTTTTATTTATTTTTCTTGTCACCTTTTAAAAATACCTGTCTTTGGGTTTTTGGGACAGCTATACAAAATAAGACATTTGGTGACGTCACCTTGGGCTTTGGGACATTTTCTGGCATTTTTACACCCCAAAATAGTAAAGAATTAAGAAAATAATTTTCATATTAAATGATAATAATAATTTTTCAAGCAAAATGTGACGATTGTCTGCTTTTGTCTTATGTAAAAATAAATTTAGTCTCTTTGTGTTTTAGACTCAAAGAAAACAGCGCGTGGGGACGTCACCTCGGACTTCAGGAAAATGTGGTAGGTTGGATTATATTCATTTATTATTATCATTATTGTAACGTCTCTGAGCCAGCAGTAGCTATGAACGGAGGCATTTTATTTTTGGGTTGAAACAAGAGGTTGATAGCTGTTTCTAGTTATTTTATATTTTTATGTATTATTTCAATTTCTATATATTTTACATATTTTTATATTTAATCTAGGTCACTCTACATGGACAGCAGTTAACATTAATACAATATTACACTTAATGTGTGATCAATGATGTGATTTAATATGTGAATTATTTAAAAAAAGTTTCTTAGCATCGATGAAACATTGACCTTTACTCACCATGTTCATGCATTTATAACATCAAATCAACAGCTCATACAATAACGCTGTTATCAATGTTAATATACTCGCTGGGCGTGCCTTATAGTTAAAAGTTTGCTTCCATGCTACAGCTAATAGATGCATATACTAAAATGTAAAACTACTAAAAGTAAATAATATCTGCTCGGAGTAAAATAACGAAATATATAATTTTTGACCATCAATTATTTGCACTGTTTCCATTTTTTTCTGCCATTTCTGCTGCCCTGAAACACAAACAGTACAACTCAATATCTCAGGTATTATGGAAATTTCCCAATTTTCATGTCCTCATAATTCGTAAATATGATATATCCAAGGAGCACATGAAGGCAGCATCAATAATGAACTAATCAGATTTTGGTGGCCAAAGGTCAAGGTCACCGTGACCTTACCTTGCAAGAATTTTCATCAAGTCACATCCTTATGATCATGGCGGAGCTGTTGCAGTAAGTGTAAATTTTCTGCTGGAAAAAATAGTTTTGTTGCAATTTTGCGATGTTATTAATAAAGCCCCGCCCCCGGAGCGTAAGGTCGTTACCCAGAGTCGTGACGAGCTCCATCAGGTCGTCGGGTCCTCTGCCCTTCAGCGTCTCCAGAGACTCGATCACCTCCACACTGTTGCCGACACATCGACCAATCGTACCGGCCATACAGCTGAGGGCTGCAGCTGTTTTCATGCCCAGGCCGTTCCCTACGTTCACCTGAAACAACAAAATATAATCTTCATCATTATCATCTTCAGCAGTATGTACAGCATTTTAGTTTCTTATTTTACAACTAAATTAGCTTTTTTTTTTGCAACGTTGTAATTATTTTGAATTTTATGTTCAAACAGACTCAGTTACCAGCCACATAGTTTTAAAGAATATCTTAAATTCAGTATTCATATATATACTTAAGCTAAATTCAAAAGGTCAAATCATAATTCGGTTCATTGTCGAGTGTTTTTACATTCAAGAATTTGCTTTGGTGTTTTTGTGCAAAGACAAGAAACGTAATAAAGAAAAAAATAGAATTAAAGTTATGAAAAATACAGTTTGAAAAATAAGTACAAGCTAAACATTTTTAAACCCAGTGATAATTTTCCTTATAAAGGAAAATTATTTCCAAGAATTTGATTAATTGTTAAATCTGTTGGGTCATTGTTGGAGCAAAAATGCCAAAAAAAGACGGAATATTTTTGATTTTTTTTTGTCCTCTGTGGTTGTACAGAATAAGACAACTGTCCACGATTTAATTGAGAAAATAATCTGCACTTTAATCCTTAAAAACTTAGTTGCAGCCCTGCTTTTTGTAGAGGTTCCATATTATTTCACAAAAAAACGTTTTTATGAAAACACTGAAGAATATTTTTTTATTTTAATTTTATTTTTAGAGATGTTAATAGAAAACTCATAATCTTTCTGTAACTTCCTTTTTTTTTAGCATGTAGTCAGTTTGTAACACAGTGAATTCATAAATATTTGTATGATAAACACTTCTAATGTACTTACTAATAACTGTGCTAGTTCTTTAGCACTTTCCAGGTCTTTATACAGAGCAGCTCGTCCAAATTTCACATCCAGCACCAGAGCTTTCAGAGACTCTGCTCCTTTCTTTGAGATGATGGAGCCTGAAACAACAAACACAGAAAGTAATAATAATAATAATAATAATAATAATAGTAATAATGCACAGAGCAGAACAGCAGAAATTTAATAGTTTAAATAATTTTATATTAGGGCTGAGCGATTAATCAAATCAAATTTTTAATTACAAATTAGCCTTTGAACTATTATGTAAACAAGAAAACTTTTGGTTGTTTTTCAGTTGAGTTATATATAAAGTAAAAAAAAGTCCACGTAAAATTGAAAGTTCAATAAATGCATGATGCAAATTCAGTGACTAGTCATGTTAAATATTTGCGAACTCATTATTGACCAAAATAATTGTAAAGAAGATATTTGCTATAATTAAGCAGCCGTAGTATAAATGATGTCAGGTGATACCAGTCTATTACCAGTAATTAGTGGCAGGCTGTCCACGGTGCTGGTGACGTCCCGCAGAGCGTACAGGACTCGATCTGCAGGAACCAACATCTCCGTCTGACCCACAATGCAACAGCCCACTGATTCCAGGATCTTAAGGATCTGAACATTAAAAATACTGTAAATGAATAAAGTACAGAGGTGCAGATGGAGTGTCACACCTCAGTGCACCTTTTATCAGTATTTTTACAAGTTTAATAGATCAGGTTGCAGCTCAAAACAGAGTACGTGTTCGGCAATAAACCACAATTAATATACAAAGTTTTGCTAATTAGTGAAGTATTCACAGTGTAGGAGTTGACCCTTGACCCCTCTGAAATCAGACAGATCAGTGTACAGTTGCAACAGTATGAGATTTTTACAGTATGAATACTGTCTCAGAAAATACTGCTGTTTCGCAGTTTCACAATATTACAGAATTATTATTATTAGTAGTATTTTTATTATTTATGATGACCCTTGAAGGAATAAAATCTGAAGTTTTTTTGTTTTATTGAATAAATATTTTATTACTGTAAATGAAACTTTTTTTTAAAAAAAAGAAAGTATGTGTAAACAGCAGTTTCCCTCCTAAAATAACTAAAATAAAGCTGAGCTTCTTTCTCCCATTGAGAGTTTTTTTTCCACAATACTGTAGACGGGACACCTTGAGGGATTTTTTAAATTTCTTTTTAATTTGGCACAAAAAAATCAAAGTCACTGTGACCTCACAAAATTTGATTTTAGCTATAACTACAGAATTCATAAACTATTTATAACAAAATTTTACACAAATATCTAATAGGATGAATTGATGAAGTGAAGAGGTTAAAGGTCAACTTCAAGGTCAGTTGCTTGTTTGTTTTTATAGTTTTGCCTTGTTTCATTTATTAGTTTTTATGAGGCTGCTGTGAGCTCATAGTGTCAATTTCAACAAAAAACTCACAGATGTCTCTAAATAGTTGTGTTACTGTTAAAATTCTTGTAAAATACATTTTGCAGTATCTTTTTCTGGGTGATGCATGATTACGCTGCTGCACATCAAACAAAAGAAATGTCTGTGTAATGGGTGCCACCCTAAAAATCACAAAATAGCAAATTAGTGGTCAGCACTTACAAATAAGTATGTGATTTCTTTATTAATTCACCACCGCAGTGGAAAACAGACATGTTTCAGCACGAGGCCTCCATTTGTGGGTGTGATTATTCGGATGATCCACTGGATGACAGAAATAAATCTCTGGATAAATCTCAATAGAGGTCACACCCACAAAAGTCCCCGTGACACCGAAAGAAGCCTCGGGCTGAAATGTGTTAGTTTTCTTCTTTTGCCGTGCATCAGAATTGCTGCAGATTAACCTGCCCAACAGTTTAGACGCTGGAAGTAAAGAAGCTAAAGGAGCACTGCCTTAAGCATCTACAGCAGGAAAGTGATAAATGCATATTAATACAGCAGGAATTTTAATCTGAAAACATCAGATAGAACAGGAAATACTTTACTGCAGGGATACCCAACTTGCTTTGCTTAACAATTCTGCAAATGACAGGAGTATACACACATATATCAATTTTGCCTTTAAATAGTCACATCAGATAGTCCAGATTATTTTGAAAAAGGTTCATGTCAAGGAGTCGTTGTTGTTTGCTTTCTGTTAGTCAGTTAAGCTCCGTCACACTAAAACAACACAAGCAAACTCAAAGTCCTTTGGCTGTGAGACAGACATGCATGCGAGACAGACGTGCCATTTTTGCCCGTTGACCTTGCTGAGCTTCTTGTTATTTTCGACATGGGGCCAACATGTTTGCATGTGAGCAGACCTGCTGCAAAAGAGTTTTGTCTTTTGAGACAGTTGCTGTCTTCAGATGGGTTGTGTTTATCATGTTCAGGAGAAAAGATCATATAGGGCTGCCACTTGAAAGTTGGAGATTTAAATCATCAGTCAGACACCCCTCAGTCGACTGAGATTGCTACAAGTTAAGCAGGCGATTTATTTATTTTTTGCTTGTCAGTGTGCTTTGCCGTGTACTCCTGGTGGCATTTTGATCCCCAGATTTTGCTGCAGAGTGAGTGCTCTTAACTATCATGCTACTCTTTGGAACAGAGAGCTGCAGACATGCAGGCAGCAGCACAGAGGACGAGACTTTGCACTGTGAGGCTCCAAAATAACATTATCTTCTCTCTTCTGCTTAGAAGTGCTGAAATTACATCTCACAGCAAGTTAATACGATACAGTTTTTGTTGTTGCTTTTAGTTTTGGCAAAAATTTGTTTGCACAGTTATGATCCTTAGTACTGTTAGCTTGTTTACATGAATTTCCCTGTAATGCTGAATGCCCCGCTGAACCCTTTTCAGACTTTACATTCAAAAAAATCAAATACAGACTCCACAATATTTGTATTGAACAGCCAAATCTTATTCGACGTAATTCTGAGTCGTGTACAAAAATAAATCCATATGAACGTCCCTCTCGTGTAGTATTCACAAGCGAACTTTTACATGAAAATTCTCTAAAGTAGTAACATATTTGATGATGGTGGGGGCTATTTAAGTGAAATGTGAATGTTAAGGTAATATATTGTAATTTTGTGATATTTCTGAAATACTGATATTTTTCCTTTGAACTTCCTGCATAGTGCGTTACGTTATCCACTTGTTAGCATGCTAAATTGTTAGCCTCAGTGGCTACAAGACAGTAACATTAGCATCCATGTTGCTGTTGCCTAGCAGCAGTGGTCTGGAGTGATTAGCTAAATATTCTCGTCACAGAGTTTGTCGTAAATGTTTATGAATGAAAAGTTTATTTCACCTGAGCTGTTGATTGATGGATGTTGTATCCTGGAATCGACTCCAGTTTATCCAGAGTTCCTCCTGTGTGAGCCAAGCCCCGCCCACTGATCATCGGCACCTGTTTAAAGTTTATTTTGACATCACAGACAAACGACCATTGCATCTGTGAAAGAAGTGGGCGTAATGAATGTAGCACTGGGTGATATGGCTAACTAAATAACACTTTTTTTGGGGCTATTCTGCGATACACGATATATATCTCGATATTTTTAAATCTCCTTTAAACTACTGTAAAATACTAAAATACAAAATGATCAAATGAACTATAGTTACAAATGAAGTAGCTACAGCCATAATATTAACTTACATAAACCACTGTTATAACAAACTTTAATAAAATACTATTATAATGTTAAATAAACTAAAGTATAACGTTAAATAAAGCATTGTTATTAATAGATAAATCAAACCCATGATGCTTTTATTTTGAAGATTTCCAGCTCAGCTCCTACAATAAGTCTAAAATATACAATGGAAACAAAACTGTTACATTCAGACTGTCATATACTAAAAATGCACCATTGAAACCCAAACTCAAACTACAATTTTTGATACACAGCCATCAAAGCACATAAACATGCATTTTGTTATTTCTGGGAGTCATTCTGGGTTTTTTCCTTGGAATTTGTCATTTTTACTATTTTCCACTGGGTTTTTAAACATATTCGGAAAGTACATGCTATTTCCTTTTGGTCACAATTAATGTTGCTGCAAATCATTGACAAATCCCAGGCTGTGATAATCAAACAAAATCTACTTAGCTTGTAGTATATTGAAAATAATTTTTTTTTTTCAAAAACATAGTGGCATCATGAAAAAAACTGGCATTTAAAGAGTTGAAATTCTGAATATTGATGAATATTTTTGTAGTCATGATTAGGATTGCTGTTGATTAAAAGATTAACTAAATGAAAGTACAAAATAATATTAATGCATTATATTTTTCAAACCTTGATGTTGAAAAGTGCATTTTGTGCGCAGAACGATACGAATGTGTGCAACATTAAAGTGGGCCCTAAAGGGTTAATTCGTCCAATTTATTGTTTTTCCGCTCCGGATCCGCCTGCGGGTCCATAGATTACGTACCTTACAGCCACAGGCAGCGAGCGCGGGCGCTAACACCAGACTGACTTTATCTCCCACCCCTCCCGTCGAGTGTTTGTCGACCATAAGCCCCGCCCACTCCTTCGGCCATGACATCACGTCTCCCGATAACATCATCTCCCTGGTCAGGGTCTCGATTTCCTTAACGGCCATTCCTTTCTGCCAGATGGCCATCAGCATGGCGCCTTCACAGAGGAATAAGAGGGAATCACAGGCGATAAAATGACGTCAAAAGCGAGTTTTAATGTTCGAGTTCAGCAGCTCGTACCTGTCTGACATTCCTGTATAGTTTTGTTTGTCACACTGTGGATGAAGGTTTTGACGTCTTCCTCGGTGAACTCTCCTCCGTCTCTCTTCTTCCTGATCAGATCTGGGATGGAGAACATGTCGGCCTTGGGAACAAAAACAGAAACCAGTCGATGCATTTTTGAGTGAATGCCAGATCAGGGGTATCAGACGACTAGATTAAAACACCCCAAAATTTATTTAACCAAAAATAATGCAGAGTTTGACCAACAGTGTGATCCCACACTGAGAAATTCAAAACATCTGAAGTAAAAGAGCGAACAGAAGAAAAAAATAAATGAAGGTAGTGAATATTATATACAGCAACATGACAAAGGACAAAAAAATAAACAACAACAATTCAAAAAAATCCAAATAGTCATATAATAATTTAGTTGGAGCTATAGAAATTAAAAAAAAAGAAATGCATTTAAAAAAACACACACATACATATATACACACACACACACACACACACACACACACACATATATATGAAGTTCTATTGTTTTACTTATTTTAAATATATATTTAAAATGTTTTGTATTTTTGTGCATTTTTATCACCGTGGTCAAAAAGTAAAAAATTTGGCAAGGAACAATAATAAAATGTACCAAAAAAAAAAAAAAAAACACTAAATATTTAAAATAAATCAATTATATATCACAAACAATATCCAAAGCGAAAATAGTCGTATAGTTATATAGACAGAGTTATAGAAATTTCAGGAATAATTCATGTAAAATTCATTCATTCATTATCTATTATTTAAATATTGAAAAAGGTTTTGTGTTTTTGTTCTTTTTTTTCCACCTTTGTTAAAAAGTCTAATGGAATTGAAACTTTAGCATGCACAAGCAACAATAATTAAATATTTAGAATAAACATAACACAAATTGATATATTGCAAACGATCGATCATCAAAATAGTCAAATAGTTTTAGAAATTACAAAATAATATATAAAAAAACACATATATATGCATATGTACTTATTTTATTTAAAGTTTACTATGTATGTTTACTATTGCTTATTTAATAAATAGAAATTTAAAAAAAGTTTGTCAAAATATAATTCTTTTACTTCATTTTTAAAATCTTCAGCAGTGTTATTTGCTTGTTTTTTATGAGTCTGTGGTCGTAGAATAAATATCTTTGGATTGTTAGTCGGACAAAACAAAACATTTAAAGACGTCACTTTCGTTTCTGGGAACTGTCCTCTTTTGAGACAGTGACCTGAGCTGAACTGCAGATACCGAAAGACTGAGGTTTGACCCAAATTCCTCTTTTTTTGGTCACTTAAGAGGACAGCGCAGTGACTTACATTCATACCTCGGAGACTTTACCTGAATTTACCCCAAACTACTACTTAAGCTGGAATGTGGCTGAGTCTGTTTACCTAAAATACTTAAATACTTTAGAATAGGGATGGGCAGTATACACCATACATACTGTTACTGTGATATGAGACCCACCTCGAGACCGTCTGATATTTTGGATATCGTCATATCGTGACACGAAACAAGTGTCCTGATTTTAAAGGCTGCAGTACAGTAAAGTTATTTCCTAAACGTATCAAAGTGTTGTACAAATACTTGCGTTCACCTACTTAAGTCATCAAATCCTCATTACTGATGATTGTCAAAAATCTCCTTGTGTTAATATTTTGTCCAAGTACAGTCATCCCTAAAATATTGTCACAGCGGCAAATGGCTGTAAAAATATATAATATTGTACAGTAATGAACCGTTCTCCATAAAAACAGATAAATACTGTAAATGTTGATGCTTTTGAAAGCTACTTTGCAATCTTATGATACAATACAATATTTTTTATTTTTCAGTTAAGTCAGACTTCAGTCCGCCCAAAACTCATCTGCATCATTGTTAGCAATTTTAAGGGCTTTTATTTTGAAATGTAAAGTATTTCAATCATCAACTTCTAGAATATGGAGGACTGAAACTGACAAAATCAAAAATAATTTAATTAATAAAAAATTAATATGAAAATATGAATAAAATGGAAAATTAAATGGGAAATTTAAAAAATATTGCCATTTTTGTTATTTTTATTTATTTATTGACACAAAATAGAGAGATACAAGGAAAAAAACGCTAAAATAACAATAGCAACCAAACGACTGATGGTATTATATTATAAACCTTATATTATATACAGCACAGTACTGTAATATTTCTCACAGAAATAAACTGTCGCTGTAGAATTACAGTAAACAGAAGGCAAATCCAGCTGCCAGCTTTTTACTGTAATTTATCAGGGAAATGTATTTCGTCATTTCGAGGAGTGAGGAGTGATTTTGCCGTCGAGCAACATAAAGCAGCAAGAGAGGCTTTTAAACTCTGCTCTGCAGCAGGCAGGCCTGTACGGGGGCCTTGTTTTAACATAAAAAAGCTGCTAATGCCAGATTCAAATATGAGCTCCGCTTTGTTGAAAGAAAAGAGAATACAATGAGAGCTGACTCACATTTGCCAGAAAGCTGCATAATAATAATTCTTATGATTTTTGGAAAGAAGTCAGAGTTATGAACAACTGTAAAACTCTGTTATCTGGGGTTTGGCTGATAACATGGTAGTTCGGTCAGATGATGAACAAGGTCTGTGGAAGAATGCCAGTAATAATAATAATAATAATAATAATAAACTTTATTTGTGTAGCACCTTTCATACTTGAAAGAAATTAAATGCACCAAGTGCTTTACATCAAAACACATAAAAGACAAAAAGACATAATAGAACCTGCATGTAAAAAATAAAATAAATTCAGAGTAAAACACATAAAATGCATCTTCAAAAGGATAAAATCCACATGATAACACTAGTAAAAATCAGATAAAATGAGGATAAAAATTCAGTGCACACAATGCATAGCATAAAGTGGAAAATAAAATAAATAAAATATAACCCACTGACATTATTAATAAAATAAAGCATAGAAATAGAGTATATGAAATGCATAAAATCAAGAAAAATACCACATCTTAAGTATGCAAAGCAGCTGAAATGCTTTCTGTCACTGTTTGGCTTTAAGAGAAAACATGGCAGCACTGATTTCTGTATTTATGCTCTTAAGGAGATTATTGCTAATTACAGGACTCCCAATTCTGCTGTGTTTTTGTGTTTTATTGATGCATCCAAGGCCTTCGATTAGATTAATCATGAAAATTATTTATGAAATTGCTTGATAAAGGTGTCCCAAAGTATATAATCAGAGTACTTATAATAATAATAATAATAATAATAATAATAATAATAATAATGATAATGATAACAATAATAATAAGAAGAAGAAGAAGAAGAAGAAAAATAATGATAATGATGATCATGATAATAATAATAATAATAATAATAAAAATAATGATAATAATAATAATAATTTTAAATGTACTTTTCTGGGCCCTATCTTTTATTATTATTACTTTCTTTTTTTTTTTTAACTTACTTTTTTTTATTTTACACATACAACCACACATACATACATACACACATAAATTTAACAAACACCAAGGAGATGTATATTATATAAAGTTACACTTGCTTGGGATCCTTGAAACTGAAAGTCTTTTCTTTTCCTTACAGAGTACGTGTACTTTACAAAATAAAACAACTGTACATATTACAGATACTTTCCATGTGAGAAAAACAATACAACGTACGAGTACTTTACAAGTATGAAAAACAACACTCCTATGAGAGAAAATAAATAAGTAAATAAAAATAATAATAAAAAGGAAAAATGAGAAAAGAAAAAATCTTTGGAGGTGATTAGAGGTTTGGCACCGCTTTTTTTAATAATGTCCGTTTTTTATCAAACATGACTGTTTTCAGCTGTAGTCTCGCTGTGATTTTCTCCATGATAAATACATTTTTTACCCTGTCTCTCCATTGTGTTATGCTTGGGGCAGTGGTTTCAACCAAGACGCTGTTATGGTCTTCTTTGTTACCAGCAGCAGGACTCTTAGCAAATATTTAGATCTCTTGTCTGTCATAGTATCAGGAATTATACCCAAAATATACAATGATGGTTCCATAGGGAAATTAATACCCATAATCTGTTTAATTTCCTACTGAATATTTTCCCAAAAGTCTTGTATTTTGGGGCAATCCCAAAATATATGGGTGTAATCCCCCACAATAAATGTTTCCTCCCACTCTTCTATCATTTGATTCGTGTTGTAGTGCTTTATATATTTTTGATATAACCCCTTTTTTTGATTTGTCCTCTGAAAATGACCACAACACTTCTTCTTATTTAGATGGTGTCTTGCAAATTTTCTCCCATTCCTGGTGTTTTTGTAGATAGTCTCTTAGCTGCAAGAATTTATAAAAAATCATTAGCTGGTAAGTTAAATTCTTTTTGTAGTTGTGTGAATGATTTCAATGTTTGTCCCTGAAACATTTGAATAATATATATTAGCCCCTTGTTTGCCCACTTGTTAAATCCTGAATCCATGGTAGATGGTATAAAGTCTGGGTTCTTTGCTATCTTAGCAGCCCTGCTTACTGAATTCGACAACTTCAGCTTCTTTCGTACTGCTGCCCATATTTTCATTGTTCCCCTGGTCCACTCGTTACCCATCCTGAGTTTCTTCCGAGCCTTTTCGTTCTGAAATGGGAGAGATGCTAAAGAAACATGTTGACATGCATTTTATCTCCACCCACACTGAATCTTTCTCTTTAGTGATCCATATAATTAAGGCTCTGAGTTGTGCTGCCCAATAGTAATTTCTGAAGTTAGGTAAATTTAACCCTCCCTTTTCTTTTTTGCGTCTTGTATTTAATTCTTGCTTTCTTATTTTGCCAAATAAATTTCGATATAATTTTATCCAAATTTTTTAGAAAGGTTCCCGAGATCCCAATAGGCAATGATTGGAATAAAAACAACACTCTTGGTAATATATTCATCCGCACTGTTTCTACTCTTCCTACCAGAGTCAAGGGCAACACCTCCCATCTAGCCAAATCATCTTTTATCGCTGTTATCAATTTCCCATAATTAGCCTCAAATAATTGTGCTGTATCAGGAGTAATGATTATTCCCAGGTATCTAAACCCTTTTTCCGTCCATTTAAAGTGGACCTTTTCTTTAAGTTCCACTGGAAACTTTCCTGAGAGCATCATAGCCATTGATTTGGCTTCATTCGTCGAGTACCCTGATATTTCACCGTATACTCTCAGGTTGTTTAGTAGGGCTTTTATTCTCTTTAAGCATTATACTAGACATATATTCAAATTGACCACGTAGCCTTTATTACCGTCACCAGCATGTTGACTCCTGTCAGTGCTTGAGACTTTTTGAAATTTTATTTTTCTATATAAAAAACATTTTATTTGTTTTTTTTCTGTATATATATTTTTTTTTTAGCAATTTTAAGTTTTGGGGAATGTTGTTCTATTATTATTATTAATTTATTATTTATTATTTAATTTGTATTTTTTTTTAAAATAATTTTGAGTTTTGCGTGTTTTTTTCTAGTTTTTGGATTTTTCTCTTGTTTAGATATGAGTTTTAGGATTTTTTTTTTCTCTTGGTCCTTTCTAATATTATTATTATTATTATTATTATTATTATTATTATTATTATTATTTGATTATGTTTTTTCCTATTTTTTATAATTTCAAGGTTTTGGGATTTGTTTCATTTATTTCATTTTATAAATGAGTTTTGGGTTCCCAATCCCTTCAGGATTGACACTTATTTTCACCTTTAGTCTTGCCTTTACCACTGTGAACCTCAGAGTTCATTGAATGAGGGCTTGCAGGTCTGCCTCTGTGATGATGATGTGATGATCTCCTCTTCCTCTTCTGTCCTGGCACCGCCGTCCAGCTGCCCTTCATCCTCACTCTCTGTAGTTTCTCCCACTCATCCTCCTCCACGTCAATCCCCATGTTCTTCAGCATGGGTGCAGCATCCGTCAATGTGGCGTATCTCGTAGACCCGGTCTCCAGAAACACCTTCAGCTGTGCAGGATACGGAGACTGTGCCTTTATGTTTTTCTCCTTCAGTTTTTTTATTGTTTCCTTTTCTTCTGTATCTCTGTAGTGTAGTCTTGGTTAAAGTACATGGTCTGTCCCTCATATGTTATTTTTTGTTTCCATGCTTGCTGTAAGATGCGGTCTTTCACCTGGTGGTCGATGATGGCTCGCGGGGGGGGCGTTTCCTCTCTCGGTTTAGTAATCAGAGCGATGAACTCTTTCGATGCGGATGTCCACGGCCGCTGGGAGTTGTAGTGACGAGCGGATGAAGTCAGTTACAAACCCTATGGTGTCGTTTTTCTCTGAGCCCTCCGTGTATGCGTATGTTGTTGCGTCTCGCCCTCGTCGCTTCTTGGTGAAGGAGAAAGGCGACTGATCTTTCCATCCGCGCTGCTCTGTCCTCCGTCTCCCCCGACCTTTCCTCCATGTCCACTGTACGCTGCTCCAGCGAAGCAGTCCTCTCTATAATCTCCTTTAGATTAGTTTCTAGTCTCACCAGACCGCTCTTGTTGTCCTGAGCCGCATCTGTGTGCTTTTGTCTTAACTTGCGCAACTCCGCCAAAATTACCGAGTCCTGTTCCCCGCCGACGGTTCCCTTATATGGCGTGGTTCCCCTTGTCGAGTCCGTATCTTCAATATTCGCATTGTCCTTTTTGGTAGACCATCATTTTTGTTGTTGTTGACTTTCGTTGTCAAGTTTTCTTGACTTGGACCCGCTAATTGCTGTTAATAATGTTTAAAAGAGCTTGTTTTAATTTGTTTCTTCGAGAACTTTTTAGGCTGTTTTATCCAACATGACGCCACCGGAAGTCATTACTTTCTTATGTTCTCTCTTTCTCTCTCCTTCTCTCTTGCTCTCTTAAATGAAATTTGAGATGGTTTTATTTCCCCTTTTATTTGTCTTGCAATACGTGGCACATCTCCTGCCAAGTTCCTTAGCCATGATTTCGAAAGTAATAAAAAACCAGTTTTGACCGGTTGCAGAAGTTTAAATGCGTGTGAAATGCAGCTCAAGAAAGCAGATATTTTTCAGATTTTAAAGGGTTAAACATCTACAGCAGGAAATGCAACATACACGTTAATGCAGCAGGAATATTAATCCAAAAACATCAGACAGAACGGTTAAATATATGTGCAACGCACCGACTTTTACTTCAAGTAGTTTTTGATAAAAACTCTACTAATTATAGAGTTTAGATGCAGGACTTTTATATATATATGTATATATATGTATATTTTCAGTGCAGTATTAAGTTTTTAATATATTTATTCCACCACTTCTACATTTTACTTCCCCGAGCATTAACAAGAAGATTTTGGCTTTAAATGGCTGTTTGAGTAAATTTGTGTTTGCATATTTTCAATAACACACGCACACACACACACACACACTCAGTAGCGTACCTGTTGTGGTGTTGTCAGTCTGCGCAGAATGTGGTGTTTTAACCCCGCAGCTCATCATAAAGTGGCTTCAGGATCGCAGTGCGTCCGCCAATAGGAGAGCAGGGAGGAGGAGAAGAGCCAATAAGGTTTCAGCTGTAGTTTACTCAGAGTCAATATGACCCCTCCATAAAAGTACATTTTCTGTCAAGTTGAACTTCATCTCTCTGTCAGCGTAGCCTTTATTACCGTCACCAGCATGTTGACTCCTGTCAGTGCTTGAGACTTTTTGAAATTTTATTTTTCTATATAAAAAACATTTTATTTGTTTTTTTTCTGTATATATTTTTTTTTAGCAATTTTGAGTTTTGGGGAGTGTTGTTCTATTATTATTATTAATTTATTATTTATTAATTAATTTGGATTTTTTTAAAAATAATTTTGAGTTTTGCGTGTTTTTTTCTAGTTTTTGGATTTTTCTCTCGATATGAGTTTGGGTCCTTTCTAATATTATTATTATTATTATTATTATTATTTGATTATGTTTTTTCCTATTTTTTATAATTTCAAGGTTTTGGGATTTTTTTCATTTATTTATTTTATAAATGTGTTTTGGGGTTGTTTTTTTTTAAAGATTTGTCTGCACTGCATACTTTTACTTTTAGTAACTGTTTTGCTTTGAAAGCTGAGATCCAGATTTTCAATTTTTCTGAAATAAAATATAGTTGGTGTGAGGCTAAATTATCTCGTTTTATTGTGATGACGAGTGTCGCAATGTAACTAAGTACATTTACTCACTCATCCTGAGTTGTATAATAACTATAAAGCTGAACCTTGAACCCAACCAGAGACCCTCACGTCCATGAGCTCACATTAATAAACAGTGGGCCTCGTGCAGCAACATCCCCTTAAATTCCTCCTTTGTTTTCTCTTAATAGTCTAAGAGAAAATTCACCAAATGTTCTGAACCAGCCAAACCTGCTCGTACCTGTGTTCACCGACGATCATGAGTAACCTGTTCACCTGGGTAACATCCCGTCAACACTATTTAAGCGGTTTTTCTGGGTGCAGAGTCTCTGGCATGACCAGTTATTGGAGAAATGCCACAAAAAAAGACTGAGAAGAAGTTCTGCAGGAGTGAGATTCGGTTAAATATATTCAGACAAAGTAAACTTGGTATTTTACCAGAGTGTCAGTACTGGTGTTACTGGTAAATCAAAACCCAGCCCTGACAAAACATTTCTAATGCTGTAAATGTGTCAGCAGCAGTGGTGGAAGTCCAAGTACCAAAACCACATTGTTAAAATACTCAGTTTATAGTCAAAGTTTAGCATTTAAAATGTTCCTTGTGTAAAAGTACAAACAGGAAAATGTATTCAAGAATTAAAAGTAATTATACTGCATGCAAAAACTTTAAATCAGTTTAATCAATCAAAACAAAATAAAGGCATCTTGTGTTTATATTTGAGCAGCTGGAGCCATGAAATGTTTTGGATGCAAAATGAGAAATGATTATCATAATGATTGCTAATTATTTTTCAAATAAATCAACTGATAATTTCAGCTGCACAGATTTTCATTTGGTTTGGGCGCAAAAAAAAATGTTGTAAAGTAACTTAAGATATCAAATAATTTTGGAGTAAAAAATATGATTTATTTAACATTTCTTAAGTGTAATGGAGTAGAAGTAGACAGTAGAGAGATTGAAGTACTACAGCAAGGTAAGTGTACCTTGAGTTTGTACTTAAGTGTATAACTTGAGTAAAGTAAACTTGAGTATTCTTGGTTACTTCCACCACTTATCAGCAGCAGGAAACAATGGAAATAGTAGTATTTCTTTAGACAACAAGTTTATTCATTTATTCGTTACTATTACAATAAAACATCCTCTAAATTTTATTATATGACATTTTACATTTGCAAAGATTTCAAAAAGGATGTTTTTACTTTTTAATTTGAGGGGATTTAATGTGAATTATTGGCTATTTATTTAAAATTACATCTCAATGAGCACATTAATGCATCAGTAATTATAATCCAATAAAATAATGGTATTCTGTGTTATAAGTGCTTTTAATTTTGGTACTTATTTATATGTATTCATACTTACTTATAAATTATTTATAAGTATATTTTGATGCTAATGCTTTTTACTTTTTCTGATAACAGACAATAATAATATTTATATGTTTTTTTAAAACTTAAACAAAAGATATGAGTCCTTCTTAATGTACCCCTGGATTTTCTTCAAGGGGCTTGAGTTTGTTTATTTAATTTAATGTCATAGCACAACACAAACAAATGAACTATTTCTCTGCTGCAGTACTGTCAGTCAGCCACTAGAGGCCAGAGTCTGACTGTAAATAGACCAGCAGAGAATTAAACACTGAAAGAAGAAAGTCTGCCTCCAAAACTAAAAGGTGCCAGAGTTCATAAAACAGCATCAAAATAGAGCTCGTTTATCAAAAAAGTGTCATTTTTAGCTTAGCCCTAGCTAAGCCCCTGATGTCCCAAAATCCCCCAAAATACCTAAAAATCTAGAAAAGTCCTAGAAGTGTCCTAAAATCCTCGAAATGTCTCAAAATCCTAGAAATTGCCTAAAATCCATGAAACATCCTCAAACCCAAGATATTTCCTAAAATCCTGGAAATGTCCTGAAATCCCGAAAACTTCCTTAATGTCCTAGAAACCTCCTAATATTCGCTAATATCTTAAAAAATGTCCTAAAATCCTGAAAATATCCTTGATATCCTGGAAACTTCCTAATGTTATGAACTTCCTAATATCCTAAAAAGGTTCTGAAATCCTAGAAAGTCACAAACCTCTAAAAACGCTCTAAAATACCAGAAACATCAGAAAATCTAAGAAATTTCATAAAATCCTAGAAATGTCCTAAAATCTGAGAAACATCCTAAAATCCAAGATATTTCCTGCAATCCTGGAAATGTCCTGAAATCCTGAAAATGTCCTTAATATCCTGGAAACTTCCTAGTATTAGAAACATCCCAATATCATAGAAATGTCCTTAATATCCTGCAAACCAATATTAGAAACTTCCTAATATCTTAAAAAATGTCCTAAAATCCTGAAAACATCATTAATATCCTGGAAACCTCCTAATATCCTAAAAAGGTTCTGAAACCCTAGAAAGTCCCAAACCCCTAAAAAATGCTCTAAAATACCAGAAACATCAGAAAATCTAAGAAATTTCATAAAATCCTAGAAATGTCTTAAATTCCTAGAAAGGGACTGAAATTCTGGAAACATCCTAAAATCCCAGAAACATGTATGATGCTGCTGTGAGTGGCCCCAAAGCCCCGAATAGTAAACATTTATTATTTATTTATTTATCTGAAAATGTCGCAGATTCTTGTTGGCAGATGGCTTCATACAGTTAGTGTGTGTGTGTGTGTGTGTGTGTGTGTGTGTGTGTATTAAAATTGGCCTCAGGTAACGCAACTTTAAGGAAATTAGGTTTTATTTATAACAAATCTATACTTTGTTACTATTTTTATTATATAAAAAAGTCACTTTATGTTGCTTTATCAAGGCTACTTTGTTTATTGTGATAGACTTTTGTACCATTGATGGTAGCCTAATGTAGCAGTAGTGTTGTAATGATTATTGTATAATTGATGTTGCTGATAAAACACATTATTGTTTCATTTGTATAGGTATAGATACTTTGTTCATGCCTGTCTTTCTTGATTTCTTTCTTTTTTCTTTCTTGATTTATTTTTCATCTTTTTCTAGATTTTTTCTTGATTTTTTAAAATTTTTTCTTTTTTTATTTATTTTTTCTTGATTTCTCTCTTGAATTATTTCCTCCTTTCTTGATTTTTTCTTTTTTTTCTTTATTTCTGTCTTGATTCTTTTCTTTTTTTCTCAATTTCCTTCTTTATTTATTTTTTTTTCTTGTTTTTTTCTTTCTTTCTCTTGATTGCTTTCTTGGATTCTTTAAAATAATCTTAATTTGTTCCTTTCCTTTCCTTTCTTTCTGGCTTTATTTATTTATTGATTGATTTCTTTCTTTCTCTTTACAAGAAAATGGGGGGAATTCACTTCTTTGTTTTAAAGGTACTAACTTAAAACAAGTTCTTTTAAAAAGTGCATTTTTAACGTGAGAGATTCATGTTTCCACACGTGAACTTCACTGAGACAAATCACGTTCTCATATGTTTAGTCGTCTTAAGCTTCACAAAAACTGTAGTACTAGTTGTACTCCATTTATCCGTGAGGTCTCACTGAGATGAGCTCTTTTAGGAGAGAGACTTTTAAGGCCCTCCTGGTTCTTCTACACCACTGCATTTATTTACAAAAATAGTTAATATTAATTTTTACACCTAAAACTTTAATCGAGGTGTATGATGGTCAGATCAAAGGTCTCTGCACAGGTGTTTTCAGTCATGAGGCCGATGAGACCGAAGCTCTGCTGCTCATCAATAAAAGATTAAAGTTGTAATTTATCCTCCAACAAAACTCACAGGAAGCCTTGAAACACATGCAGGAGGAAAATAAATCCAAACACATCAAATATAAAACAAAATGACCACATGGTACATTTTACTGCACACTGAGGAGCCCACTTTCACTTTAAGTCCAGTACATTTTGTAGATACGTGCTTTTACTTAAGGTTTTGAATACAGGGCTTTTACTTGTAGTACAGTGTTTTTACAGTGTGGTATTTAATACTTTTACCTCAGTAAAGGATCTGAATACTTTTCCCAGCACTGCAGAAACTGATGACAGCAATACTGTTATTTAAAATGTCAGCAAGTAGAGTTTATTGCATGAAATGTCATTTTTAAAGATTTTTTATTTTGATGATTGTATTTACTAATTCATTCAGTTATTTATTTGTTTATTATTTTTTAATTTTTAATTTTTTTTAAATTAATTACCCATTCATTGCTTTACTTTTTTATTTATTTATTTATTTTTAAACTTTTTTTCTGCTCATCAGTTGTTACAACAGGCACAGACAGACAGATAAAAAGACAGACACACAGGGAGTATATAAAAGTGAACTGGGTTGACACACTGTTGTAGTGTGTGTGGAGGGACTCTCTCTCTCTCTCTCTCACACACACACACACACACACACACACACACACTCACACACACTCCGGCTCCGCTGCTCCACGCGTGCAGCCTGGAAACAGACCAACCTGCAGACTTCAACTCAAACAGCTTGGTCTTTATTTTCCTCTGTGTGAAAGACTTTCAGTGCAGATGAGTTTGAGTTAATCTGAGCAGACTCCAGTGACCAGAGACCAAACACAACGTGATTTAAAGCTGCAACTTTTTATCATTTCTCAACTTTTATCCTCTCAGGAGAAGCCCCGGAGGACATGCCGGGGTTTGTGGCTTTGTTGGCCGCGTTTGCAGTCCTCTCGGCCGAGTTAAGGAGCTCCGGGACCGCCGTGCAGATGCAGAGCTCCGCAGCCGTGCAGGAGGAGGGGGCAGCGGGGAACAGCTCCGCGGTGGTCCGGGTGGAGAGCTCCGGGGACGGGGACCGAGGAGCGGGGCGGGCCGGCTGTCCTGGCCGCTGTCGGTGCGAGGTGGACGGGCTGCTGCACCGGGTGGACTGCTCGGACCTCGGGCTCCGGGAGATACCGAGCAACCTGAGCGTCTTCACATCTTACCTGTGAGTCCTACCTGTTGCTCTTAGTGCGCACGTGGTGAACGAGTAGCGACTGGTGTGTGTGGGTGCGTGCAGAGGAGCGCGTGCATGCATGTTTTGCAGTCGTGAGAAACGGAGCACCTGTCCACTCTGCCTCTGTTTACGTCCCTCGCGCTCTGCTATGCCGCGTGCATGTCATATGCTGTTATTGTGGAAGTTAAGTAAATACAGTTATATAATAAAGTAAAATGTGGAAGGACAGAAGTATAAAGACATTAGATCATAAAAAAATAAGAAAGAACCAGGCAGAAGGAAGCAAAGAGAAAGTTGGCTGAACGTTTGAGAACTTTTGAGATGTTTTGGTTCTTGAAAAGGTTTGAAAGTTCCTTGAGAAAGATTTGTAGGTTCTCAAAAAAGGTTTCTGTGGCACTGGAAGATGTTTCACTGGTTCTTAATAAGGTTTTAGGTGTCTTGAGGAGATTTTATTTAGGAAAATTCAGAGTTATTGAGGAGGAGGCTCTGGAGGTCCTCAAAAGGTTCTTGAAACATTTGAAAAAGGTCCAGTTGTTCTTGAAGAGGTTTGAAAGTTTCTTGATGAAGATGTGAAGGTTCTCAATGAGTTTCTTGGAGCACCGGAAGAGGTCCACAGTTTTTAACGAGGTTTAAAATATCATCCTTAAGTTTTCTTCAGGAGTTTTTAAGGAGGAGGTCCTTGAAAAGGTTCCTGCAGCATTTGAAGAAGGTCCAGTTGGTCTCGAAGTCTTTCAAAGAGCATCTATGAGTGATGCACCGAAATTATGGTCCGACACTGATGTTTTAAATCACAATTTGGCTGATACTGATGCTTTTATGTTGTTTTTTATTTTTTGTTGTAGTTTTTTATTCCCCCTTTTGTTCTGGGGAAACAAATCTTCATTATAAAAAATAACTGAACTATTTGTTATGTCTCTTACTCCGTCATTACAAGAATAAGCAACATTCGTAAACAACCTTTAAAATCTGCTTTTACATAAACCTCTTTTGACTTTATGATATATCTTAATTTTCTTTCATTATCAGTTTTACATTGCTGCAAAAATATTCTCACCAGAAACAAAATTTTCAAGGTTAAATTGAACACATTGTGAGAACATTATAATTTACCTTTGCTTAACACTCATTTTTACTGAATATTCATTATGAATGAATCATAATGTAACTAAATGCCGCCTCTGTCAGGAATCTGTTCAGCCACCGGCTGCTGTCTGACGTTGACACTGATTTATTGTTCACATTGTTGCATTAACGGGGAAACAAAAGGGTGTGTCCCCTGATGTGACAGTCGTGAGTTTATCGTGTTCTTTCATCCCACCGGCGTCCCGGGAAAGATTTTCTGATGAACACGTTTTCTATTGTCAACAAAACGTTAGTTTTGAGATCTTCTTTTGTGCTATATTGACGTGACAAAACAGAAAAGCATCGGCCCATGCCTTCGGTGAACATCGTCTTATTTGCAGAAAAGTTGGTGACAGTCAACGAGGCAAACATCGGTCGGTACTGATGTTCGGCCAATAAACTGGTGCATCCCTAAAGTCTGCAAGTTTTAGGTCTCAGGTGCAGTTCAAGCTGTTCTTGAGGAACTTATTCTTCAAGATTCAAGAGAATACGTGTTTTAAGTGTTCCTGTGGAGATCTGAGGTGTCCTCGATGTTCTTGTGGTACGTGTACAGTTTCAGGGGTTTTGGAGAGGTACCTCAGATCCTGGATGGAGATTTGAGACTTCAGGCATCCGTGTGAAGGTTTCGTGGAGCTTTTGAGATGTTTATAAAGGTTCGAAGGTTTCTTTTGGGTAGAGGTGAAGACATTTTAATTTTTGAGAGAATAACCACACGAACACACGCTGTTGACTTTGTTGTTGTTGGTGCATTTTACGCGCTTTTCGTTCTTCATTTTCTGAATTTTGGCTGGGTTCATGCATATGGCATACATTTGACAATAATGTTTTTGTTGTTTAATCTCAACTCCTAAAATAATAATATAAACAACATTGTTATATTTATACTGTTAAGTGCAAAATGCGCCATTGAAACACATTTAAAGTGCAATTTCTTCTGGACTTTTTCCACCTGGGCACGTCATTTTTTTTATCATATTTTGCATATGGAGAAAATACATGCTGTTTCCACTATGTGCACAGTCACAGTCAGTGTTGCTGCTAATCACTGACATACCCCGGGCTGTTATAAAAAGAAAAATCAACTTTGCATGTAGTATATAGAAAATAATTCATTTTTGTGTTGTTTTTTACATCTAAAAACATAGTGGCATCGTGACAAAAACCTGCAATTTAAAGGCTTAAAATTCTGAACATTAATCAATACTTTATATTCATGATTAGGACTGATGTTAAAAATAAAACCCATCATCAAGTAAACATCTGTTATTAATCACACAGCATCAGGTGAAGCCTTCGTCTTGAAGCTCCAATGATTCTGCAAAGAGCTGCGATGTTTATAAAATCCAGCATCAACTCGTGCACATCTTTGTAAAATCAAGTTAAAACGTGAAAATAATGTGTTAAACTTGAATCCTATGTGTTTTTATGGCTGCTCAGTTGTACAGTACGCTTTGAAAAAACAACCAAAAACTTGTGAATTGCGCTTTAAAACTCTTCGGTCTGGTCCTTTAATAAAAGTGTCAGTGAAGTTTCAGTGTTTCTACTTGAGTGTAAACTCCTGTTGAAGAGAAACACTAAAACTAATTCAAGCCTATTTCACCTCACAGCAGGTGACCGGCCTCGATACCAGACAGCCCTGGCAAAACCATTACATCACTGTACTCAGTGTGTGTGTGTGTGTGTGTGTGTGTGTGTGTAAAACCTGCCCGTCTTGGCTGTGGTCTAAAAGCAGCACAATGTCCAGGATTTAAATTTCACTCTCATTAAAGAAAAACCTTCTTCTATTCAGAATCGCTGTGTGTGTGTGTGTGTGTGTGTGTGTGTGTGTGTGTGTGTGCGTGTGCATGTATGTGTGTGTGTGTGTGTGTGTTAATGAAAGCACTTTCCTTACAGTTTGTCTAAGACAGGCAGATGGAGACACACACACACACACACACACACACACATACGGCGACAGTCGATCAAAGGTTCTTTGTGTCTTTATTAAAGCTCAAATCAGGAATCGAATCCAACAAAACATCAAGGAGGTTTTGTGTGTTTGTGTGTGTGTGTGTGTGTGTGTGTGTGTGTGTGTGTGTGTGTGTGTGTGTGTGTGTGTTAGATTGAAAACTGGTCACCTTTTTACGATCAGTTAACAGTTAGGCGTTTGTGTTCAGGACGTAAGACGTCATTTGCATAAGTAAACGTACTAAAATCAAACTATTAAAATTCCAGACTCTCTCTATCGTCGCGTCCTTGTGGGAGCCTTTTAACGGACCCTGAATTGTGCAGTAATTGTTTTATTTATTTCTGTTTAAATGAGAGAGAATCAATCATCAATAATCGGTCTGATGCTCTATGATGATAATTGTGGTATCACCTTGAAGATGGTTTACAGCAGGGGTATTTAACTAATTATTATTATTTATTACATTTTCCAGCATTATATAAAAATTAAAGGCTCCATTTTGAACAAACTTCAGGTAAATTTAAGCAGGTTGTGCTGATAAAAGGCCAATCTCTCCTGAAAAAACAGACTCTGACTTCAGCTTCTGTCAGACTTCTGTGCTATTAATCATTTTATTCGGGAATTAAACACTTTTTGAGTAGGACTACTTCTGCTATAGCTGCCAACAGCCTGCCAACATGTGGCCCCAGGCCCCCAAAACATTACATCAGCCCCTGGTAATAATAATAACGAGAGCGGAGCGATGTGTGCTGCTGTTTCTAAAAAATAATGTAAAGTCTAAAGAAGTCACTTTCCAACTCTGCAAATGGACGACTTCCTGTCGGGTTTGGAGATTTTTCGTAAATGTAGGTTCAACTGGGCCTTGGGGCTGCACGTTAGGGGGCGCTGTGGAGCCATTTTGCCACGCCCGTTTCCGAAACCACCAAAATACGAAATTTTTCGCCAGGCTGCACAAGCGTGCCACTTTTTATGAGTTTTTGGGCATGTTTAGGCCTCCAAAAAATTCATTGGGGAGAAAAATAATTCTTTGCATTTCAAGACTGTCCTAACGATGAACCAGTAATGAATACAACGGGTAGGAGAAAGTAAAATTTCCGGACTTTTACTCATATTGGGGTATCTTTACAGTGTGGTATTATTGGTTCTTCTTGACAAAAAGTATCTGAATACTTCAATTAGCTCAGGTCATACATAGTTTTCTGTGTCAGTGGGATGACTTCTTGTATATTTATACTTTCTGTTACCTCGTGAGAACTTTTGACGACTTTCTCAGAAACAGTAACTGATCTCAGACAGACGGACGGACATCATGAGAGTCAGCGTACAATCTGTCTGTCTGACCACCGTCACTCTGAATACTGCCATCTGTCAATGCTTTTGTGTGTGTGTGTGTGTGTGTGTGTGTGTGTGTGTGTGTGTGTGTACTCTAGCTGCATGCCTAAGCAGAGCCGTGTGAAGTCTGAATGGTCTGTAAGTCTCTATTCTGCCTCTGACTGACAGCAGCGAGCAGGAATGTGTTCAGCTTCGCTCTCGTGAATGAACTGATGTACATATGAAGGATCGCTCGAGCCACGCCCCTTTTGGCAGCCATATTGGACGCCCTGAGCTCGTCTGACCTCACCATCACACTGCCGATCAGTAGCCAGCAGCGGAAAGTAACTAATTACTGACTAAGAGTACGAGGTTATTATACTCAAGCACAGGTAGTGTTAAATACATCTTACTCATGTAAATGGAAAAGCACTTGTGTGAAAATTTGATTTAATAAAGTCAGACTGTGTTTCCATTAACCCTCAAATTACACAAATAGAAATTTTGAATGTAAAATACACGTAATGGAAACAGGTCAATTTCGAAAAAATAAACATTTTTTTACGCTTGCATGCGGTGGTCTCTTAGTCGAAAAAAAATGATATTTTGCAAAACTGCAAAGGAAACACTTTTATCGGTCACATGATGCCATGGCAACGCACTTGTGGGTAGTTGTCAACGGATTGGGGCCGATATTTGGCATTTGCCGATTATCTCTATCAGCATTTTATTTTAATGATGGATGATAAAATTAATTAACTAGAAAGTGCAAAAAAAGTGTCAGCATGGGAGGAACTTTTACTTTGTCAAAAAGTAAAATTTTTATTTATTCTTTTTTTTATTTAAATTTTCACTGGACTTTATAAAAAAAAGGTTGTTGGAAACAATGTTTCAGTTTTGATTAAACATTTGCTAAAGGCATCTAAACAACGTTATATTCCAGATAAATATTAATAAGTGGAGTTTTGAAAAATCGGCACTATAGAGAGCGCTTTATGAAATCTGCAACGACGTAAAACTTTGCATGTAGCAAATATCAATTAAAAAAAATATGTATACGTGTTGACAGGGTGTGAAGTATCTGAGTACTTCTACTGATCTACAGGTGACAGTAAAGTGCTGATAAAGACAGGAAGGAAAACGTAAACGTTGCTGGTTTAAAACCTCTAAGAAAAATATCTGCAAATGTGTAATACTGAAGGAAATATATTCGACATGTTTGTTAGAGCTGAAGGAGAGAAAACAGAGTAAACAGGAAAAAGAAAACTCCACCGGGCAGCTCTTAGTTCGTTATCTGGACCGCTGATTCATGTTTTATTTAAATCTTTAGATACAGATTGTTACGGAGCGATCATTAAATCTTCCTCTGCCCGAAAAAAACTCTCACACTGTTTGTTTGCGGCGTGAAACAGATCTGCACAGAGCTGCTGTTTGTCCTGTTGGTATCTTTTTCTTTGGGAGGAGGCAGCTACAGATCGAGGAATAAACCCCCCGCGTTCACTCGCCCCGGGGGGCCCCCGCTGACCCGCCCCCCCTCACCCCCCGAAAAAGACTGAAAGAAAGACAGAAAGAGTGAAAGAGGACAAAACCAGAGAGAGGCCTCGCTGTCACACTACGCCTCCGAACTACACAACTCTCTTTTCTCTCTTTCTGCAGAGTTTGTCTTTCTGCGACATTTGAATAATCGTCTGATATCCATCAGTTTGAGCCCGAGGAGACGGAAAACACACACACACACACACACACACACACACACACAGCTCTATTACCGAGACACAAAAACACACAACATGGCTAATGTATTCGTCTTCTCTTTCATCCTTCTGTTCTTCTTGTCCTTCGTCCGTCTCTTTTCTTCTCCTCGGTCCACATAAAGAAACAAAAATCACTTCAAAGATCTGAACTATGACGTCGTTCTGTGACTCAAACTGTGACTGACTCAGGATCAGTTTGATACAGTGACTTAAACTGGAAAAGGTCAAATTATGAAAATAAAGAACTTATTAGAATCAAAAGTGAAATTTAAAAGTTGTATCATGATCATGACTCAAATTGA
Organism: Plectropomus leopardus; assembly: GCF_026936395.1. Classification (NCBI taxonomy): domain Eukaryota; kingdom Metazoa; phylum Chordata; class Actinopteri; order Perciformes; family Serranidae; genus Plectropomus; species Plectropomus leopardus. Next base: position 4,197,551 of record NC_142197.1, on the reverse strand, counting down.
AACTCCGCCAAAAAAGCTTTATTTTTAGTATCAAATACGACATCCTTTAAAGGTAGTGTGAGGGGAAAAAACAAGTAATATTCTAAGAATAAAGTTAGTAATAAGAATACTATTAATATTATTATTATTATTATTATTATTATTAGTTATATAATGTAATACAGGTAAAAAAAAAGTTATATTTTATGGTTTGGGTATTATTGTGGCTTAAACCTAAAAACTAAAATTTACAATATTTTTCTGTTTTTATTTATTTATTTTTAAATACGGTTTATTTTTGTTATTATTAATAATATTTTTATTTATTTATTTATTCATTTCACAAAATATTTCTACTAAATATTACACTACTTACTTTTGTTTGCAAAAAGTTACTATTTTAGTCTAAAAATCGTGTTTTTTTCATATAATTTTTTTACTTTGTTCTCGAAAATATTTCAACTTTTGTTTGATAAAGCTTTTGCTTTATTCTCAAAATATTACAACTTTTTTCTTTTTAAAAGTTTTTAATTTATTATCAAAATATCACAGCTTTTGTCTTTTTAATGTTTTTTTATTCTTAAAATATTACATTTTTTTTCTTGTTCAGTTTGTACTTTATGTATACAATATTATTCCCCACCCCCGTCTCATACATTTTTGACTTTATTTACACAGTTTGGACATATTAAGACTTCTTTGATTATATTCTAAAAAAAAAAACAACCTTTCACACAACATCACACCTTTTTTGTCAAAATGTTTTGACTTTATTCTCCAAATTGCATGTTTTTTTTGGCACTAGTATCCTGTCGTACGTCAGTGACTCAATTCAGCACTGTCAGTAAATCCAGCTTTTTCCAAAATAAAAGCTCTGTTTAAAAAAGGACAGAATAATCTGAGCATCACGTAAATATCTGAGCTCATATGACATCATATTTTTAGCCAGCAGGGTAATCAGTGAAGCGCAGTACCTTATTGTTGAAGTACAACTGCAGCTTCCATCATCATCCTCAGTAGTGTTTTGTGCGTCAGTCACGTCTCAGGTAACAATCAACACACGGCTGTTTGACTTCTGAAGTACAAACATAAAAAACCAAAATACACAAAGTACCAATAGTGAAGTACACACAAGCAAAGTAACTCGTGTTGTCAGACAGATGTAGTGCAGTAAAAAGTATATTTCCCTCTGAGATGTTGTGAAGTAAAATGTAAAATGGTAGTACCCAAGTAAAGTACAATTAACTCTAATTGAAGTACTTAAGTAATATTTTATTTCCAGCTCTGTAGCTGTGACCACATGTAGAGAACGCTACAGAGCGCTCTGTGTAATGAACAACTCGCCGTCTGAACGCGCACATGTATATAAATATATATGTTTTGAGTGAGGTAGCTTGTGTGTGTGTGTGTGTGTGTGTGTGTGTGTGTGTGTGTGTGTGTGTGTGTTAAAAGCAGTAAAAGTCAATCAGCCGTAACACTGTTAGTCTGCTCAGTAAAGGAACGTTCTGCTATAATAAGTCCAAACAAACTGTCTTCTGTTGATGTGTGTGTGTGTGTGTGTGTGTGTGTGTGTGTACCTGTCGTAAAGTTACACACACACACACATTAACAGGCTTTATGGAGTGTTGAGAAAGTGTCTTAACAACTAGTGTATTCACCCTGCAGACACACCCTCAGTGTGTGTGTGTGTGTGTGTGTGTGTGTGTGTGTGTGTGTGTGTGTGTGTGTGTGTGTGTGTGTGTGTGTGTGTGTGTTGGACAGAGACAGTCTGTCTGCACCTCCTTTCAGACCCTCCTGAGTGGAGAGACGGTACCTGCCGATAGTTATCAGACATCACAAAGAAAGACGCGGCTCAGATAAGACGAGACGACGTCACGTCCAATCAGAGACTCTGATGTCACCTCGTGTCACCTGAAATCACCTCCAGAGCCGAGTGTGTTTTCGATTTTTAGGACTTCAGAACAGAGCCTGCTGAAAAACAACAATAGGAGACTGTGCAAAATCAGGCTGCATGTACAGCAACCTAAAAAACATCTTATTTTATCATTGGTATCTTTCTATTGAAAGAAAGGACTCTTATTTCTGATAGTCGACGTCCTGTTTTTCAAAATAAAGGAATTATGCGTCTGCGCTGGCGATAGCTGAGACAAGTTTTCGGGTTGTCCAATACAAATATACATTTTTCCATTATTTTCCCTCACAGATTTCGAGTGTCAGAGCACGTTTGTCAACATCGTCATCACCAATATAACCTATACAGACTCGTATTAATGTAGCAGACAGGTTTACATCGATGTATTGTGAAAAGAGTTGCCAAGTTTTACAAAAAGTATTTGTTTTAAAAATGCTTTTTTTAACAAAACGTAAAGTAAAGTGATCTTTGGTCAAGAATATTTTGATGATTATTGGGACAATTTTGTGAATGGCAGTTGTGCTGGATGAATAATGGTGAGAAAAACTCTAGTTTCATTCACTCTTTTCTTCTGTTACTTCACGTCTCTTTCCAGTAACTTCCACTCTTGTTTCTCACTCAGGTGTGTGTTGACTTTCACCAGCTCTTTGAAGGTGTGTGTGTGTGTGTGTGTGTGTGTGTGTGTGTGTGTGTGTGTGTGTGTGTGTTATGAGTGGATGCTTTGTCAAACTCAGTGTTTTTACATGTGAAACTTGTGTTGACTGAACTCTCTGTGGCAGCTTTTATGTCTCTTTAATGAGTTCATTAATTCAGTGTTTATGTTTCTAATTGACTGTTTGTACGCGGATGTTGTTGTAATGTCGTTTCTGGTCATGGTCATTTCCAAAAAGAAAATAGTTACTATGAACATTATTATTTCCTCTGGAAAGTTCATTCATTTATATTGATAGAGGCCTTTTCATTATGTCTGTTCATTCATTTATTTATCACTTTATTTACTGAACATGTTTAGTGTCTAAACGTACAGCTGTGAAAGTTTAGAGGCATTAAGTATATTCTATATTAATAATTATAATAATAATTAGGGCTGTGGGATAAAATGCTAACAATATTAATCACGATACAACTTTTCCTCGATTGAAATACGAGCCTTTCATACCTTCAGGTAATGAAAAACAAACAATCGTTATCTTATCGGCCATTAGAAGCTGCAAATTTTCAGTTTGTCAGTATCGCTTGAAATAATCTTTATCGTGCATCACTGGTTATGATATCTTCATATCTCACTTAGGAGTCAAAGGGAACTTTTAAGCTTGACAGAGATAGTGATTTGATGTATATTGTGATAGATATCGTTATCGACTGATATCGATATCGACTATCGTGATAAGACTTTTTCCATATCGCTCAGCCCTAATGATAATCTTTATTTGTATAGCACCTTTCATACATAAATGATGCTCAAAGTGCTTTACATGAAAAGAAATAACAACCATAATATGGGGTAATGACTATAGGGAGAATTTATATGGCGATATGGTTATTAGAGCAAGTTAATCTATATTTTAGCAACAAGTACACAGGCACATGGGGAGAAAGCAAGACTTTGTAATTAATAAGAGCTAAAATAAGAGTGAGATAAGTGAGAAAAAAACAATAGATACAGGATAAAAATAAATGTATATAATATTAATCATAAGTAAAATTAATAGATAAAATACTCTCAATGGTTGATAAAATGAAAATTTAAAATAAAAAATAATGAATAATTAAAATAAATAAAAGGATAACAAATAATAGATAAAAATGTTTTAAAAAATAATAAAATAATATAGCATCTAGTAAAACAGACTTAACTTTATAAATTAATAGTCAATAAATAAATAAATAAATAAATAAATAAATAGGTAAAATTCCATTAAAAGCCAAACTAAAAAAGTCATGTCAAGCTGCTTTATCCAATTTCATGATAGTTATAGTTAGTAATCCAAAAAAACATCAGATATAATAGAAAAAACACTGACAGCATGAAACATTTTACTGCAACGCACTGACGTCTGCTTCAGATGAGGTTTTGAATGCATGATGTTTACTAGTACTGGAGTATTTTGACATTGTGGTATTAGTACTTTTACTGCAGTAAAGGATCTGAATGCTTGTAAACACTAACAGTGACTCCTGTCTTTGTGTCTCTGCAGTGATCTCAGTATGAATAATCTGACTGTGCTGTCCAGTGGAGCTCTGACCAACCTGCACTTCCTGGAGGAGCTGTGAGACACACACACACACACACACACACACACACACACACACACACACACACACACACACACACACACACACACACACACACACACACTTTACCCTGTTTAAGAGGTGACATCAGTTCACTTCCTCAGTAGCTGCTTTTACGCGGTGACGTCCCTTCTTGGTACTAACTTTGCATTTTTACACAGAGCCAAACAGCGACGGCATCACGCCGCTCCAGAGTGTGATTATATTATTATTTTGTGGCGTCCTGCAATCGAAAGAGACACGACGTGTGTGTGTGTGTGTGACGTTTTAAAGACAACAGCGCTGGCATTCCTAATGTGACATAACACACGCGTCGGCAGCGCTTTCCTAACAATAACAATGACATAAAATGTCAGTCACATTAATTTAATCTGTTAAATGGCGGCTGATCTCTTCTTCTGCTCGGAGGGTGAAGAACTCCCAAATCTGATCGTTTTCCTGGTTTGCAGACATTTACGACCACTGTTAATCTTCTTTGAATTAGCTGCTAATTGCTAACAGCTGCTTTTTAAATCTCCCACAGTGTGGTCTCCAACTTCAGTTGTAATCAAAAAGTCACACTCGTGCCGCATTTGGTCACGTCTTTCCAGCTTTTGCACAGACCTCATTTCGGCGCTGTTACTACCTCCGTTCGCGCCTCAGAGGGGAGACCACCCTGCCCCCCCTTTATGCGATCGGACGTTATATACAGAACGATGAGGCGGCAGAATGGCGTGATATTTCCAGCTTGAAGAAGCAGCGTAAATGCTGCTGATAAGAATCAGTTTCCAGGTTTTGGAGCAAAAAAACAGAGAGAAGTTGGGTTTCCATTAACCCTCAAACTGTGCAAATTGAAGTTGCGACTATAAAATACACCAAATTGAAACACGTCACAAGAAAGTTTTTATGCATGAGGTGGTATTTCAGGCAATGCAAAAAAGCCATATTTTGCACAACTGCAATGGAAACACTTTTTTGGCGTTTCTAGGTCACATGATGCGATGGCTATGTGCTCCCTCATGATGCAGCAGCAGAGCTGTTATTGCATCACGTAACTCTTCAAAAGTTTAGCGGATCAGATTTTAAATCCACAGTTCCTCTGAAATTGTGGACTAACACCTCCCAGAAATACCTCATACGTGGCCGCTCCCATTATCGCTCCATAACACGCCGACGAAGCCTTCGATTGGAAATAATGACGGTTAGTTTGATGGCTGCAATAGAAATAAACCTGCTGATGTTTTGAACATCCATCATTATGCTTCTTGGTGCGTTATCGGCAGAGGAGAAGTCACATAACATCACTCGGTGGTAAAACAGTCATCTCGCAGTTGTGTTTTATCGATATTTCGAAAATATCGCCTAATTTTGGCGTGAAAACCCACCTTCAGTCTCTGGCATGGCACCAAAACAATTTAAAAAGAAGTAATAATCGAGGGTTTGAAAACATTTAGAAAGTCTAGACAAGATTAAATAATTTCATCCCCTTTTAAGATACTGGAGCGCTAAACCCGAAGTTACCCACGCGGCTGGTGAGCATGCTCAGTGGGCCCCAAAATGCTGAAGATTGTGGTACTTTAATACCGAGCGTTTTTGTTTCATTGAGCAACTTTCATAGAAATATACTGGGGCCTCCGGTGCTGTATCCAGGTCTGTTAATACATCCACAGTGCAGAAGTCCAGAGGACTGACGTTTGGATTCGTGATGAAGAGCGTGATTGACGGGTGTTTGTCTGCACATGTTGTGTTGATACATCAGTGTGTCTGCGTTAAAATCCTCACATATCTTCGTGAACTCTGGTCAGTGACTCGGCGAGGGTGTCTGAGCGGGCGACGAGCTCAGATATCTGCGAGGATACGATATGTAACCCCATCTCTGCTCACCTAGCAGCGGTGTCATGTCGTGTGTGAACACTTTGATAACAGTGTACTCTGCAGACAGACACTTCGAGACAGAAAGACAGACAGAAAGAGACAGACTCAGAGAGACGGAGAGAGAGACAGGAGGTTCGGCGTGTGAACAGCTGACCTCACAGAGACCTGAACATGACTCTGACTGCTGTTCTGCTCCGCTGCCAGCTGTGTGTGTGTGTGTTTATAAATGTGTGTGTCTGTATGTGTGTGATATTTGTCACCTTGGCGTGAGAAACGTCACTACGGCGATAGGACACCGCAGAGGTGCATGCTGGGTACGTGCGGACTGGCTGAACTCTGCGTGGCCTCTGAAGACAAACAGAGCTGCAGGATCCAGAACAGCCCAGTTGTCTCTACTGGTTTTAAAAGTCCAGTGTGAAGGATCCAGGTGGATGTATTGGTAGAAATGGAATATAATACAATAAGCAAGTTTTCTTTAGTGTCACCTGAAAATTACGGGTGGACGACAAATCGAATATACTCGATGTGGCTTGTTGAAACATTGAGCACAAATTTTTTGTTTTTTGCTAGCGGCCTGAGACTCCCGTGGACGTTTCGTGTTTCCCTCTCTTTCCTACGGCTCTCTGCCTCTCACAGACACACACACAAACAGCAGGGCTTTTGCAGAGCTCCGATGTGACCTGGAAATCTTTGCGATCTGTGAACTGGAGAGCTGGTTGCTTTTTTCCAGCTCGCAGCAGATAAATCCTCATACGACAGTTACAGTTTAACTTTCTGCTAACGCTAACATCCAACAGTTGACTGGAAACTTTAAGTTCACCGCAAAAATATTAATACATTCAGCCCGAGACGAGCTGGGCACTTCAAAATAAAAGCACCATGGGTTCCATTTTAATGTATTTAATCATAACAGTACTTAATTTAACCTACTGCTTTACCTTATTTAACATTAGAACAGTATTTTATACAGCTTTATTATAACAGTATTTTTTCCTAAACCTAACTTAATAATCCCTCCGAACCAGTTAAAATCTCTTCTGACTGACGTAGAGCACAGTGAACGCATTTGTTTTCTTTGTTGATGTTTTGGACTGTTTGTTGATGTGTGCAGTGGGTGTTGTGTGTTTTTGCTTTTAAATGTGCACTTTAGTATTGGCTACATTTCTCATGTTTGCTGATGTATACTGTAGTGTGCTTATGTCGTTTTTTATTTGTAATGTAATCAGGACGTCTTTCCCTGCTTAAAGATTAAATAAAAATGTAAAAATACTCACAGGTATAAACCCCCGCGACCCTTACGAGGACAAGCGGTTACAGAAAATGACTGACTGACTGACAGGTATAAAAGTATGAGAATCAAAACATACTTAAAATCCAAAAATTAAAAGTACTTATTATGCAAAATGGCCCATTTCAGAATAATATATATTATATTACTGGTTATAATCATTGATTGTGTTCATCACTTTAATGTTGCAGCTGGTGGACGTCTGCGATACATTATTTATTATTAATTATTAATAATCTGCATCTACAAAGTAATTTAAGATGTCCGAAAACTTTAGTGTTGTAAGAAATACAACATTTGCATCCAAAATGTAGTGAAGTAGAAGTATAAAGTAACACGATACGGAAATACTCAAGCAAAGTACCTCAAAATTATTCTTACACAGTACTCGAATAACTGCCGAAGGTGCTGGATGTCTGCAGAAACTGAGCTTCAGCGCTCTTCCTCTCTCTGTCTGTCGCAGGCGTTTGGCGGGAAACGATCTGTCATTCATTCCCAGAGGAGCGTTCACCGGCCTCTACAACCTCAAAGTGTTGTAAGTGAAAACACACACACACGCACACACACACACACACACACACACACTGTAATAACGTGTGGGATGCCTCACCTAAACCTGACTGTGAACGTTAAAATTGAAACTTTAACCTTCAAACAAAACCTTTGCGGTCGTCAGGAGCGGCGATAATGTCCAGACGATACAGAAATGTCCTCACTACGATTGTTTGACACACACACTCACACACACACACACACTCACACTCACACACACACACACACACACACACACACACACTGAGACTGTAATAATGTGCGGTGTGTTTACTGGTGCTAATCATTCACAGAGACACTTTGAAGTGCGAGCGCTTCAGTTTAATGAACACTTTCTGTTCACTGTTTACGCTCCACATGTTTACTCATATCTGCTTATTTCTGTTCATTCATCCGCTCGTCAGATTCTGACTCACTTAACACCATCATAATTATGTGGTTTTATTCATAAATATTTGGAAAACTACAACTCTCACTAAAACTGCTACTACTACATTTACTGCTACAATCTCTTTATACCACAAATACTACAAAATCCCTAATTTTACTACACTGTCCAACCAGTACGCTACTGCAGTAATACATATTTTGTTTTTGTTTGTCGTAATTTCATGAAATACATCTGTATTAATATGCATCATGTGAGCACAATTTAAGCCGAACAAATATACTGTGTTCTGGCACAGGCTCCCTCTGCGAGACATGTACACATAATTATCTGTTAATGCAACTTATCTGTACTTAAGAGCTGCAAATTTCATTTCAAGTGAGAAGAGGTGGAAGAAGTACTCACATTCTCTACTGAAGTAAAAGTAGAAATATCGCAGTCTGAAATTATTCGATTACAAGTAAAAGTCCTGAATCAAAAAATGCCACTTAAGTAAAGCTAAAGTTGGTAACTTATATAAAAATAACTTTTTGTCATATTTGCTGTATATGAAAGAAAAATAGCGAAAATAAATATTAATAAAATGACTACTTATGATGTTTTCAAGTGTTTTATTCATGTTTTGTAGTGTCATCAAAAAAAAAAAACCTGGAAAAAGACATTGCAGATAGCAAAGTTTCGGAAAAACTACTTGGTGGCATTCAGGGTTTTTTGGGTGATTATATCCTGGAAGATTTGGAAAAGTTGTGGAATTTTGTTTCACAAACCTGTAAAATAACAAATTATGTGTTGAAGGACCGTTGGAAGTGTGACAAAATACAGCGATAATTTCTGTTTTTACATTTTCTGATTGAGATAAATGGTGTAAAAAATCACCAGACATTTTTACCAAAAAAAAAAAAAAATCGCTAATTTCTTTCTTAAATCACCAAAAATAAAAAAAGAGCATTTTTTTCTTTCACACAGGACAGGATGAGAACTGAATATTCAAAAATAACTAAGGGACTGTTTGTTATTCATGAGAGGGGAAGAGATGGTGCAAAAGTAGGAGGCATGTCAGATATTTTTTGTAAGCACTGTGGAGGGACTGAAATCTTTATTTTTGCTTTAGGGGAGAGAATACAACTTTAAATGGCTGTATTTTTTTATATTACTGCAGATGAAGGCATGTTTTCTTTTAAAAATTGGGCTTTTTTTCTTTTTTGGTAAACTATTTTTTAAAAAAAGAAGACACTATCTATATATCTATATACTATCTATATATAGGCATGTTTCACATTCACGTTTTCTCTAAAAATCACCAAAATGACACCATATGTTACAGCTAGAAAGTGTCAAAACAGAAAATTATTGTTGGATTTTTAAATTTCCTACAGTCTTTAACACATCATGTGCTACTATACAGATCTATCAAACAAGTTTCCATGACTTTTCCAAAACGTCCAGGATATATTTAGTTTTCAAAAACTTTTACGGGCCTGGAAATTGCCACTCTGTGACTTCTCAAGGTTTTTCATGACCTTACACACCTCGATATATCGCACTAATTATACTGTTCTCTTTGACCAGGATGCTTCAGAACAACCAGCTGATGTCTGTACCTGCGGAGGCCTTCAACAACCTGCACAACCTGCAGTCACTGTGAGACACACACACACACACACACACACACACACACACACACACACACACACACACACACACACACACACACACACTCTTTTGTCTCGTTTTACCTTTTGGTGGAAAGGAATCTTTAGTCTCACGCACACATGGAGCAGTATATTAATGTATGTAGTCCAGACAGTGTGCTCCCTCAGTCTGATAACACGCAGTAATTATACTGAAACTGTACCTGTGTGTGTGTGTGTGTGTGTGTGTGTGTGTGTGTGTGTGTGTGTAGATAAGGGTATAAGAATGGAGACGTCTGAGTCTTTCTTTTTGTCTGAGCTCTCTCTCTCTCATTTATCTGATCGTCCATTATGTGAAGTCCCATCCTTCTCTCCTCTCCCTGTGTGTGAACAGAGGAGGTATTGTGAGGACAGACGGACAGATGGACACACGGACGGACAGACGGACGGAGAGACAGACAGACCTCTTTGTATCTACGTGACATCTATGTTTATGTTGCTTGACTTGAAGGAAACTTGAACCAAAAATGGATCAAAATATAAAGCAAAATGTGATAAAAGCTACATTTATTCAAGTACTATCTTATAAATTTGAGATACTTTTTGTCTGAGATTTCGGGGGATTTAGTAGCATCAGAGGTCTCTTCATCTCCAAAACAAACAAATCTGTAGGACGACCACGCCCCAAACATATGATCTCATCCTAAACCTGAGCACATTGGCTTTAACTTCATTCAAAAACATAGAAAAAAGGCAATGAGCAACAAAAGACCTCAAAATTAGCAAGGTAAAAGTAAAAAGTACAAAAAAATTACCTGAAAATTAGTAAAATAAATAAATAAATACACTTTAAAAAGAACGAAATAGAAAATTTAAAAAAAAAGGAAATTACCTGGGAAAGTGCTTAAAAAATATAATAATTCTATAACGTATTTATAAACATGTAACAATTATAAATATAGTTTTTTCTAACTTTTTTCTTTTTTTGAAGACATTTCCAATTTAAATGTACTTTTTTCTTTCAATTCTTGGAACATTTCTTACTAAGTTGGTCATTGCCTTTTCTGCCCAACAGGATATAAAGGAGTTAAAATGAGCAAAACCTCGAACAGCAGGTAAATGACACATTAATGCAGCAGGAATATGAATCCAAAAACAATGCACAGAACAGGAAAAAACACTGACCGGGACCCCCAACACACACACACACACACACACACACACACACACACACTTTCAGCATTAAGTGTGTGCTCATTAAAATACCTTGGTTTAGGCTGAGAGTGCGTTGGCTGGTGGAGTGGTGCTTCAGCGGCCTGCCGATCATTCCTCTGCGCTGTTCAAACACTTGATCTCTAATGTTCCTCTTAAACTGCTTCAAAGGGAGGTGAAGCCTCCCGCTTTTTTTGCAGCTCTTCATCAAACGGGAAATTCTTTGTTACGTTTTGAAAAAGTCGATGTTTTCTTTTTTTCTGTTTTTTTAATTTTCAGTTTGCGCATAGAAAACCTGATTGGGAAGCCCAAAGTAAAATGCTGTATTTATTAAATGTTTTTGGCTAAATTTCTCTCGCCACCACCCTGATGAAAGCAAGATATTAATAATAATAATAATAAAACTATAATAAAACTTTAATGATACAGTACTTTTCAAAATAAAGATGCAAAGTACTTTGTTAGGCAAATAAAATAAGACTAAAAAATGTTAAAAAAAAGAAAAAAGACTACAAGATGACAGCAACAACATTACCAACAACAATGACGTCAGCAACAACGACAAAAACAGCAACAACTATGACAGCATTGACAATGACATCGACAGCAATGACGACAGCAACAACCATGACAACAGCAAAAACGACGACAACGGCAGCAACAACACTGACAACAACGATGACAGCATCTACAATGATGACAGTGACAACAGTAATGACTACAACAGTAATGACTGCAGCAATAATGACGACAGCAACAACAACAACAAGGAAAACAACAGCAACAACAACGATAGCCTCTAAAATGGCAACAGCAACAACAATGATGACAACAACAACACAGACAACCTCTACATTGACGACAGCAACAACAGTAATAACAACAACGACAAGAACAATAATTACAGCAATGTTGATGATCAAAAGAACAACGACAGCAACAACAATGACGACATCAACAACAGCGGCGATAGCTACAAGACAACGACAGCAACAATGACAACATCAACAGTAGCGGCGATAGCTACACCAAGACAACGACAGCAACAACAACAATAATGTCAAGAATGCAGCCGTCAACAGCAAAAACGACAAAAACAACAACAACAGTGATGACCACAGCAACAAAAATATTTATGTTCCGCTGCTGCTCGCCATCAAAATAGTTTTAGAGTTGCGGATTAAACTGTCACAGTTTGCAGAGTTTCTGTTCCTCCGTTAATCATGGAAATATATCTTTTTATTTTCCCAAAATATCAATATTTTGCCCTAAACTTTTAAGCTCACACTGCGTGTAAATCTTTCCGCAGCCGCCTGGACGCCAATCACATCTCCAGCGTTCCCATTGGCTGTTTCTCCGGCCTTCGCTCTCTGCGTCACCTGTGGTTGGACGATAACTCTCTGACGGAGGTGCCGGCGGCGGCCCTGAGCGAGCTGCCCGCGCTGCAGGCCATGACGCTCGCCCTCAACCACATCAGCCACGTCCCCGATCACGCCTTCAGCAAGCTGGGCCGCCTGGTGGTGCTGTACGTCCCACACAAACACAAACACGTTTCATAAAAGCCTGGAAAGTCACAAAATTTCTGTTTTTCTGATTCATTTCAGAAATGCTCATCATCCGATCAGGAAGGTTTTCTTTCTTTTAACTTGGCTTTTTTCCTCATTTCTTCTTCTGTTTCTCCGGTCGGATTTTTCTTCTCAGAGAAAAAGAGATCAATTTTTTATTTTTGCTTTATTTAACCCATATTTAAGAAAAGTCACAGACAACAACCACAGTAAAAAGATATTAATTAATGAATTAATTAAAACAATACTTTTTAAAATGTCATCATAAAAGTCCTTTATTTAACTTCCTTATTATCATATTTTATTAAATGTCATAATAACAGTAGTGTATTCAGATTTATTATATGACAGTAGCTACTTTCTTTAACTTTGTCGTAAGTGCAGTTCAATTATTTTGTATTTTAATAGTTAACATTAGTTTAAAGGACATTTTAAAATATAGAGATATATATCGTGAATCGTGATATAGCCTTAAAATATCACAATATGATTTTAAACCCATATCGCCCAGCCCGACAGAGCACACAGTGTTTGCTGCTACATTAATGCTCTGAATGTTGTATGTTGAGCCTTTAATTGAAATTAATCAAATGTGTCTCAATCTGTTTCACTCAGATTGACAGTTGTGGTACAAAAAATAAAAAACACTTGAATTAGGTGAACTTGTGTGAACCCACAGTTTTACTTTTATGGTAATATTTTGTTTTTGCCTCTGTGTGTGTGTGTGTGTGTGTGTGTGTGTGTGGACTGTTGCTAGGAGCTATCACTGCATTAAGTTTAACCGTGGCGGTGACTGTCGCTGACTGTCTGTAATAGCTCCTTAATAACATGCAAGACTCCGTGTTTGTTTCTGTGTGTGTGTGTGTGTGTGTGTGTGTGTGTGTGTGCGTGCGTGCATGCGTGCATGTGTATGTGTGTGCGGGTGTGTGTGATGGCATTCAGCGCGGCAGCATTGAAGTCTGCTGTCATTTCTTTTGTCCAATCGGCTTGAAGCTAATTTGCATGAAATTACCAAAAGAAAAAAAACCTTCTTGAGAGGCCCCAGGGCCCCTTTTAAAAAGACACACACACACTCACATGCACACACATGCGTGCGCACACACACACACTCTTTGTCTGCTTCATTAGTCCATCAGTCTCTCTCTCTCTCTCCGTAGGCATCTCAACAACAATAGGATCGTTTCCATGGGAACGAACTGCTTTCACGGACTCCACAGTTTGGAGACGCTGTGAGTTTCTCTGTTTGAGTGTGTGTGTGTGTGTGTGTGTGTGTGTGTGTGTGTGTGTGTGTGTGTGTGTGTGTGTGTTTTGGGGAGGGGTTTGAGAAGTCAGGGTTGAGTTGGGGTCAGGGTGAAGGGTTGGGAGATGACAGAGATGTTTAATTTATACATTTGTGGAGGACACTTCACAGGATTTATTCAAACAGCGCTCCAAAATCTGGAAAAAATCTTGTTTTTATTCTTAAGAGAGTTTCATCTCCTTTTCAAAAAGTGGTCCAGGTTGTGATTGAGGTTGACAAAAGAGTTATATCATAAGAAAAAAATCCCAGCAGACTTATTAAAAACTATAAGACTTATTCATGTATGTATAGAAGTTATATACAATATCACAAAACACCCGACAATACTACAACAACACGAATTCTTGTCGCATTTGCTTGTTTTAACAGAGTTTGGGACTTTTAGGACTTTTTAGATCCTGCAATATGTCAACAAACTAAAATGTTCTATATATTGAAAGAAATAAGTAGATTTAGAAATAAAAAAATAAAATCTGAGGAAATATGTAGAGGGTAAATAAGTAAAAAAGCCTTATTAAAGACTTATTGATCCATTTTCTTGTTTGTTTTTTCAACTTTCTTTTTTGTTTTTTGCTATTTTTGCAGTACTTTTTGTACTTTTAACTAATATCATGCAAATTCTTGGTCATTTCTTTGGCTGCTTATTGCCTTCTGATGTTTTTGAATAAAAGCAAGCCAGTTTTTCAGGTTTCAAAGGGTTAACAAGAAAAGTGGAGTTAAAACGCATCCTAAATTCACTTGCGTCATGTACTTTAAAGCACATGCTATAGATTGTTTCATAGTGCCAAGTATCAGTAAAGTTATGGTATCGAGTACTTTTACTGGCTTTTACTTTGAAAAGCAGTCTTATAGAAGTGTTTCCTTTGAATAAAAAACGTGACTCTTTTTTTCTCTGATTTCGATGTTAGTTGTGGTTTGTCTTTTGATGTTTATGTTCAGCTTTCAGGTCATCAAATTGTACAATAATTATATAAAATCTCACCGTAAGAGTTTAGGAACATTTCAAATGTTCAAAATTTAAGATCGCCGCTGCTGTTTCGTACACCAGGATGTGTTTTTTTTTCAGTATTTCTGGATATTAGATGGGGTCGGCGCAGATTAACCTGTGTGTGTTTATGTTGGTGTGTGTATAATCCGAGGAATGTGTGTGTGTATATAGAGAAATGTTTCTGTTTTCTCAGTCAACCAGAGAAGCAGGTTTAAACACACAAACACACACTGCCTTCATTTGGAAACACTTCTGTGTGTGTGTGTGTGTGTGTGGCTCCGTGTGTGTGGCCTTGGCTGTATGCTAATCATAATTACTATTCATACACACACACACACACAGGCAGCGTGTGTTTGTGTGTACCTGTAGGATCAGCAATAATAAACCACACCAGAGACTCACGTTCATCTGAAACTACAAACACAAACACAGAGAGGGGAAGAAAACGGAAATGAAAACAGAAAAAAAACAAATTAATTCAACAAGCTCGGTTCAGTCTTAAAGGAAAACACATTCAGGTTTTAGAGGAACGTCAGAGTCCAGTTCAGCTGTGGCGGTTTCCCATCTCATGCCCACCTCAGCTTCGTCTAAACCCCATCCCCTCTTCGCCCAAAGCCGGATTTTCTGGTTCCAGTAAATGACGAAAACGGTGGTGAGCAGAAAACCCAAAATCCAGCTTTCAAAACATCAGAAACCACTGAGGTTTAAACCATAAAAATACCTTGTAACTGTCCGTGGCCAGCATGAGCCTCCAAAAACCACCGGAGCTGAGTGGGAAAGACTCAGACACCTGTCAATCAAAATATTCCTTAAACACCATTAAATGAATGATTCAGCACATTGGGAACTACTTTTTTTGTTTTTTTGTTGCCAACTAACGTCCACCTGTCTTGAGCTGATGATACATTTGCACACCTGCCTTAAGTTGATCAAAAACCTCCATCAGGAACTTGAATTTTTAAGATTTGGGATAGATATTCCCATTATAGATGTCTTCTCTAGTAGTTCCAGTCTCACTGTAGAGTTGGTATTAGCAGCCCAGAGCTAAAACATTTGATTTAATTTCATTTATTTCAAACATGTAAAAGAAAATAGAGAAATGATTATACAAACAAGCAGACAGCCAAAAAAAAGGTAATACTTACAGTCAGCAGGTTTCCATTAACCCTCAAATTGCACAAATTGAAACTGTGAATATAAAAACCGCCTAATGGAAACATGTCAGTTTGAAAAAACTTTTCTTTTTCCCGGTCTAGAGCCGATATCCCCCAGAATAGAATTATTATTAGCCGTTTTGGGCTAAATGTTACCAGTGTAGGGTTAGTTTTCCCAGTCTATTGCTGACAATTCCCAGTATAGAGTTTGTCATAGTATATTTATATGCGTAGTATGATCAGTTTTGAGCTAAACATTCCCAGTTCAGGGTTGGTTTTCCCAATTTTGAGCTGTCAGTTCCTAGTAAAGATATAGTATTATCACTTTTGAGCTCAATGTTCCCAGTTTGGGATTGTTTTTTGTGATCTATAGCAGACAATTCCCAGTATAGAGTAAGTATAAGCAGTTTTGAGCTAAACACTCCCAGTTTAGGATTGGTTTTCCCAATACAACGATAAATTCCTAGTAGAGAGTTTTCATTAGCAGTTTTGAACTAAATGTTCCCAGCCTAGGTTTTGGTTTTTTCCAGCAGATAATTCCCAGTTTGAGTTATCATGAGTAGTTTTGAGTTAAATACTCCCAGTTTAGGTTTGGTTTTCCCAGTCTTGAGTCGACAATTCCCAGATAAGAGTTTACATTAACAGCTTCAAACTAAATGTTCCCAGCCCAGGTTTGGTTTTTCCCAACTGGAGCTGACAATTCCCAGTATAGAGTTATCATTAGAGGGTTACGAGTTAAATGCTCCCAGTTTAGGTTTGGTTTTCCCAGTCTAGAGCTGACCATCACCTGACGTTGTCTATGGGATTCTCGGGAATGTAACAGGAAGCCTGATGTTTGTCCGCCCACTAACATGACCTACTGAACCTAATCAGCATGCTCAATTTACAGCATGACATTCAAGTAATTAAGATTTCCCAAAAGCCTCTGGATTCCTCATGAGCCCTTAAACTGACTAAATCAGAAACCTATTATCCCGCTCTCATCCAATCACAACCCTCCAAATTCCATCAATAATAGTTTGGCACCAGCCATTGTTGTTACAAATCATCCTCTGGACACACACATGTACTCGCACACTCGGGACCAGACTGAAACAATTTCAATTTAATGGTATTTTCACAATGTGGCAGCTTCATTCCACACAGTGTGTGTGTGTATGTGTGTGTGTGTGTGTGTGTGTGTGTGTGTGTGTGTGTGTGTGTGTAATAGCCACCTGCATCCCAGAGATGGATGAGAGGACCTAATTGAAGCCATGTGCCGACTCTGAGAATGCTCTAGTCTCCACTGGTGATGAAAGAAAAGAGCGAGGCACAGTTAAATGTTTCTTTAATAAACTTAAAAGAAGGAAAAGCTAAACATCAAGCTCGAAACACAAACATTTACATGAGACATTTTCCCAGTCTGAGGCCGACTTTCCCACAGCGTTGTATAGCTGGTCTTTCCATTAAAGAGCTAATGTTTAGCTATAACGCCCAGCGTAAAGCAGACATTCCCAATATAACAGCATTAGAGATGGTATTCCCAACTTCCACTACAGAGTCAGTAATAGCAGCCTGGAACTACCAACGTTCCCTTATTAGAGTTGTTTCTCCCAATCTAGAGCTGTCCTTCCCAGTATATAGCTGATATTTCCAATAATTATCCCCATTCAAGGACAAACAAATTTACATAGAGCTGGTATTCCCATTCAAGGATGGACAAAATCCAGTATAGAGCTGGTGTTCCCATTCAAGGATGGACAAAATCCAGTATAGAGCTGGTGTTCCCATTTTAGGATTGATAAAAACCCATATGGAGCTGATATTCCCATCATAGGACAGACAAAGTTCTGTATAGAGCAGCAATTACACTTCTACGACAAAAAAAGTTTGGTTTAGAGCTTGAATTCCAGTTCTAAGACAAATAAAATTTGGGTAAGAGCAGATATTCCCATTGAAGGAAGGGCGAAATCCCTGATAGAGCTAGTATTCACATTCTAGGATGGACAAAATCAAATGTATAGAATTCATATTGCCATTTTTGGACAGACGTCTTGCTAAATTTGGGTTACTCTTAAGTTGCTCTTTGCCTTCTTTTCGTTGTTTTCAAATAAGGCCAATTACCCCAGTCTCAAAGGGTTAGCAGTCCCAGTCTAGAGCTCATTATTCCCGTTAGTGTCTGTATTTCCAAACTTGAAGCTGACACTCTTATTTTAAGCTATTTTATGTGTCATTCCAAGTTCAACCTAATACTGCGTTTTAAAGTCAGCATTCCCAGTTAAGATGTAACATATGTGATGTAGTAGTGCTAATCCCAGTCCAGACCAGGTAATCCCAGTCTCGGTATACATGTCTGCTATGAGGAACTCCCAGTAACTGATGATCCCAGTTTTTATTCCCACGTCATTTATATCTCCTTTCTTTCTGTGTCTCAGAGATTTGAACTACAACAGTCTGGTCGAGTTTCCGACAGCTATCCGCTCGCTCAGTCACCTCAAGGAACTGTGAGTATTTATTGGAGTATTTTAACTGTATTTGTATGTGTATGACTGAGAAAACTTTAGAAGAAAGAATAAAGGTAGTTTTGTAGAAACAGCATTAAGAACAAGGAAGTTTTTATTAAGCACCACGGATGAAAGAAGTATTCACATCCTTTTGTTAAAGTAGTAAAAACACTCTGTCACGAATACAAATCCTGCATTTAAAGTAGTATAAAGTATTTTTAGGAAAATGTACTCTTCTTTTGAGTGTTACAATAATATATATTATATCATTATATTGCCAGTAAGGGAAGGAAGGAAGGAGGAAAACTAATTTCTGTTCTGATTCCTGTTTAGTGGTTTCCATAGCAACAACATCCAGACCATCCCGGAGCACGCCTTCACCGGGAACCCGTCGCTGATCACCATGTAGGTCCCACTGATCCATGTTAGGTCTCGTGCTGTCTGACGAGACAATTAAAATTTAAGAACTTTATTTTAATGATGCAACCATACTGTAATAGTGTTTTCTGAAGCTGTTCGTCTGTTCGTGTTTTCCAGATTTTTCTACGACAACCCGATCCAGTCTGTCGGAAGATCTGCCTTTCAGAACCTCCCGGAGCTACGAACACTGTGAGAGATGAAACAGTTAAAATACTTAACCCTTTGAGACCTGAGCAAATTAGCCTGATTCCTTTCAAAATCATGGCAAGAAGTTAATGAGCACCTCAACAAGAAATGATCCAGAAATTAAGAAAAAAGTGAGAAAAAAAATGAAAAAATTACCTGAAAGTAGCACAAAAAAGTTAAAATAAATAATAAATAAACTAAAATAAACAAGAAAATGACTTGTGCCAAAATAAATATATTCTGTAACATAATTCTAATTGTTAAAATACATTTTTCTGGACATTTTTTCCTTCTTTTGGATAGCTTTCTCATAATCTCTCTATAAAAAAGGTCATTTTCTCGTCACCTTTTACCAGTTTTTTGCTCAAACGTTTGCTTATGAGAAGCGTCTCAAAGAAGAACAAGAAAACTGATGTCGAACCAGGTTTCAAAGGGTTAAATAAGTGACACCAGAATTTAGCTGCTGCTTAGAAAATAAGGCACTAATTAACAAAAAAATAAAGATAAATTTCTGTATTTTCTCGACTTAAATCTGTTTCTCAGCTCTCTGAACGGAGCAGCAGATCTCACCGAGTTTCCAAATTTGACGGGAACCAAGAGCCTGGAAAGCCTGTAAGACGCACACACACACACACACACACACACACACACACACACACACACACACACACACACACACACACACAGGAATGTTTCATATCTGAGTGTGTTTGCTGTTGTAGCCGACATCAGTGTGTGTTTTCAGAGCTGAACCTCAGATTGGTTATTAATACGCTGCAGTTATTTTTCTCTCTGACAGACTGTAACTTTCTCCTTGTTGTGACCCAGATTTCCACGTCATAATAAACACCATCGCCGTGTTTATTTTCTTCTGTTTTTCCATTTAAACTCTGAAAGCAGCGTGTGTGTTTAACAGTAACCTCATGCTGAACCAGGAGGTGGAAATAAAAACTCCAACCAAACAAACCGTCACACATTCTTCAGCTCTGTGCTTGTAAACGGTCCCTCCCGCTGTTCCTGAACGCCTCACGACGCTGTCTCAACAGAACATCAAATGGAGGGAAATTGGGCGAAATTGTAGCAGTATTTCCTATAAATCTGCTAAAAAAATGCAGGTTTTGTCGCTGATTGTATTTGAAAATTAATCATTGTTTAATAAAAACATAACGCGGTTACTCCAGGCCCACACAGTCCACTTTAATAATCAGGTTTCAATCGATCCTTAAAAAGTCTTAAAATGCATTAAATTAATTTCTTTTATTTCAAAAATAATGAATATTAATTGGCACTAAAATGTCTTGAATTAAGACATAGTAAATAGGATATTATAAAAAAAAACAGATATTGAAATTTAAAAACAAATCTAAAAAAGAGAGATAATGTTTAATTTTTTTTAATTTTCTGAATGCCTCTTGCATTAATGTTACGCAGATCAATATATAAAAATATAAGTTTTTTTTCCAGCATTTGAAGTGGATCGTTGACTTTTTAACTTGACGAAAAAGGTTGTGCTTTATGTTAAACATTTGGCCAATAATTCATGTAATTCATGATTTTTTTCTCTTTCAGTTTTGGTTATCGTAAAATTGGTTGTAAATTTAATTCCGAATGGTATTAAAATGTCTAAAAACAAAACCTCTAACTTGCCTTAAGCTGTACGAACCCTGATAATGCTTCTTTAAATCACCTGAATTTCCTGCAGTACATTTGATGCACATAAACACGCTGTAATTATTATAATAACAACTTGAATGCGCCCTCATTTCTCCTGAACACACCATAGTACAGTGCAATTCATTTTTGATGCACTTAAATGCACCATAATACTTTTTAAATGTACCTCAAAACACCAGAAGTCACCTAAACACATCATCACACTGTGCATTTTCAGGATTCCCAAAACCACCATGATACAATGTAATACACCTTCACTGCACCTGAACGCACCATTATTCAAATAAGCACATCATAATTTGATGCTGCAAACACATTTGTAAACATGCAGTATTCCTGAACACACCATGGTACAACTTACCACACTTTTAGTGCATTTGGACACACAAAAATACACCTGAGCACACCATAGTGTTATCTAATGTACACCTTAATGCACCTGCAGGAGATCTTTGTAAAAGTGGGAAGCAGCCGAACACAACATAACGCCTTTTTAATGTTCCTGAACTCATCTTAATGCACTGAACACATCAAATACCTTTTTTTTTTTTTACTATTTTAGAATTCATCATAGAGCCCAAACACACCAGAGAGCAAACTAACACACCTTTAAAGCATCCCAAACACACCATAGTGCTGCGTGCACATAATATGATGCCCCTGAACACATCATAATACGTTTTAAATGTTCCTGAATGCACCATAGTGCAATCAAATACACACCGTGACTCTATACACAGATATTTTCTTTTGTGTGTGTGTGTGTGTGTGTGTGTGTGTGTGTGCAGGACCATCACAGGAGCTCGGATCACCTCTCTGCCCAGTTCGGTGTGTGAACAGCTTCCAAACCTTCAGCTGCTGTGAGTTCGGATGTAAACTGCACCCTCACCTGTCGACTCGTTCAATCAGTGAAAAACAACCAGACTCTCAGCTGTGTTCATGAGCTTTGAGTCGTAAAGTGGGAACAACATGAAAACTACTAAGAGCCTTTAAACAGGAGGCTGATAGCTGTTTCCATTTTATTTTTATCTGCTCTGTCTACCTTTTATCTGCTCACATTGATGAGCGCAGTTTCGCCCAAAGCTGAATATCCTTCACGCTCTCGGCTACCAGAAAAAAAACAAATGTGCAACGTTTGGCTCCGAATAGATGCCAAGTGTAAATACGCAGCGCTTACAATGCAAAGAATTTAAAAAAAAAAACACTTTTATTTTCATTTCACTTCAGCTGAGCTTTATTTCCATGTTCACACAACAAGAAAGCGTTTGTCAGAGATCTCAGGTGCAAATTACAGCGTAAATAACACCAAAAACACTAAAAACATCCGAGCAGTAAAACTGCTATAAGAACAAACACGAGCAATAAAAACAAAAGGCAAACACGTTTCTTAAAAACAGTAAATAAAAAAAGTTAAAAGATGCCGATCACAGCTATAAAGATTTTAAGTGCCAAATAATGTGCAAATTGAATTAAGTGTCCGCGCAGATGTGAGAATAAGTGCAAATAAAATTTTAGCGGCCGTCAGATGGACCGAAGAGTCACTGCAGCTGCACTTGTTGCCGTCTTCAGTGTTGTTTTTTGGTAAACAACATCAGTCTTAATCTTAAATATCACATAATCATTCATTTTCAGAATTTTAACCCCTCAAATTCCTGTTTTTTTATCATGATTGCTGTTGTTTTTAGAAGAAAAAAAACACACAAAAAAGTATTATTTTCAATGTACTACATGCTAAGTAGATTATTATATTTTGATTATCACAGCCTGGAATATGTCAGTGATAAGCAGCAACATATAATGACATAATTTTAATATTTATATGTTTTTTAATTAACATCAGTCACAATCATAAATATGAAATATTCATTATTTTTTAGAATTTTAACAATTTAAATGCCAGGTTTTCATGATGCCATTATGTTTTTAGATAAAAAAAAAAAACACAAAAAATGATTTTCAACAGACTACATGCAAAGCAGATTTTTAAAATTATTATTATCAGAATGGATATAATGATAATTAGCAGCAGCATTGATTGTGACAGTGCACCGAGTGGAAACGGCATGTATTTTCTCCACATACCAAATATGGTAAAAGTGACGTAATCAGGCCGAAAATAGTAAAAATGACAAATTTCAAGTCAAAAGCCCAGAATGACACCCAGAAATAATACAAGTCATGTTTTTCTGCTTTGATGGCTGTGACTCTCATCTGTGGGATTCAATGGAGCATTTTTTTTGCACTTAACAGTATGAATGTAACAATGTAGTTTCCAGAGTATTTTAGACTTATTGTAGGAGCTGAGCTGGAAACTCAAAGATTAAACAAAAATACACGATCTTACCAAAATGTATGCCACATGTTTGCACTTTGAATGTCAAAACCAAAAATATCATTTGGTGATGGAGAAAATATCAGTCATTTGGGGACCATGGGAGTGCGTAAATATGTTTTAACCTGCTGGCGGTGCTTTCCGAAAAGTCAGAGGAAAACCGGAGGGATACGTCCTCTGGGGATCATGAACGTTTGCTCCAGATTTCACGTCCGTCCATCCAATATTTGTTTGAAGTATTTCAGTTTGGGACTGACAGGCCAACACGTGCTGCTCAGTAGAAAAATATCTGATGCCGGAAAGTTTCGTCCACTCGGTATATTTTTAACGTGATGTCTGATGTGAGCTGCTGTTGACACCGTGATGCGTTCGCTGTCTGCTGGACCGATGACAGCTGAAAGTTTCTCTCTCTGCAGCGACCTCTCCTATAATCAGATCCAGACTCTGCCCGGCTTCTCCGGCTGTGAGAGCGTCCAGAAGATGTGAGTTTTAATACTTTTATTTATTTATAATTTAACTCTGCAGATACTCTTTCACACACAGGTTCAGGTACACGACCTGTAAATCCTCCAACACACACACACACACACACACACACACACACACACACACATGCAGCTATTCAATCTACTCCACAGTCACTGTATTCTTAACAGTTACCATAGCAACCGATAAAGTACAGCCAGCTGTGCATTGTGGGAATAATTAGCACCGTTGTAGTCCATGTTTGACCAATCAGATCGCTCAGAAGAAAAAAACTCTCTGTGCCGTAAAACAGATAAACGTGATGTAATGGAAATATCTGTGTGTGTGTGTGTGTGTGTGTGTGTGTGTGTGTGTTTCAGTGATCTGCACCATAACGAGATTGAGGAACTGGAGGAGAACACCTTCCACGGTCTGATGTCACTACGCTCGCTGTAAGAGCACACACACACACACACACACACACGCGCGCGCACACACATGCACACACACACACACACACACACAGAGTTTAATTAGGCTGGAGATCCTGCGCAGCGATCCGAAGATGCCCTCCTTAAACACTTCCACATGGACACACACACACAGGTCCAGGTGGTCGACAGGTATGATGCCATAGTTTGGCTCAAAGTCAGGAATCTAACAGAAATACTACGACAGCAGCAGAAGTACTCGAGTCTATTACTTAACCCTTTGAAACCGGGAGCGAATTGGCTTTATTACGTTCAAAAATATGGAAAGAAAGCAATCAGCAACTTAATTAAAAAATACCTGAAAAAAAGCAAGAAATTAGAAAAAAAATGACAAGAAAATGTAACTAAAATATGCAACAAAAAAATTAAAAAAGAAAAGTAAGAGAATAAAAAACAGGAAATGACCTGCAAAATTAAAATGAAATAATAATATAATTTTACTGTAACCTAATTTTAAGCATATAATTATAATAAATATAAATATAGTTTTCTTGATATTTTCCCTAGTTATCCAGAATTTTCTAAAGATATTGCCACTCTGTTTTTAAAGCTCATTTTCAGGAATTTTACTTTTTTTTTTATATTATTATTTTTTTTAAATCTGCTGGACATTTCATGCCAAGTTGCTGACATGTACACACATACATATCTACACATTTTGTTTAAAATAAATAATCTGGGAACAGAAATGCTACCTTTACAATTATTGATGATCCAAAAGAAAGAAAACAGCAAATGGAAAAATAACAATTTTTCTTCTCACTCTTCTAGCACAACTTTTGTGAAAATATCCATCATTTAAACTTCAGTCTGAGAGTTCACAGTGACAAAGCGGAGTAATATAAACGGTCCAGTTTACGCGTCGCTCCGTCACGCCTCTCTGAACATTATGACTTATGTGATTATTGAATTATAGAAATAAGACTATTACACACACAAAGAAACAAAGGCTGGCTGTTATGTGAGGTTAATCTGCGCTAACACGCCTGCACGGTGTCAGGTCAGCACCCAGAGGTCACTGGGAGATTAAACACGCTCAAACTGGTCGGCAGAAATCAGTGATGGACGAAGGTTGCTGGTTTAAATCCCTCTCTTCCTCTTCTCTCTCTCTGCAGCGACTTATCGTGGAACAGACTGACATCAGTGAAGCCGAACTCTTTCTCCGCTCTGCCGGCTCTCATCAAACTGTGAGTAACCAAACTGTGTCACCGTGACAACCACATCATCACCAAAACGTCTTTAATGTGTTGTGCGAAAACAAACACCAGCATGTGAACGGAGCTGTTGTGGTTTTGACCTCAGATCTGCTGCTGGAGAAACAAACAAACTAATAAAATTCATTCATGCGTGAAAATTTCTGGCTGAATCTCCGACCAAATTCTGCTTAAAACTTGAAAGTTTTTTTTATAATATTTAACATTTTGCCAACTTCTCAGATATAAATTAGTTTTTTAAATCAGCATGACCCTCTCCTCACATCTGCATAAAATTGATTCACCAGGCAGCTCTTTTTTAAATGGAAAACATGTCTCTTTTAAAGAAGGTTTATTTCCATTACGCCCTTCTTCTCAAAGAGGAGTGACTTTAATCTACATTATTAACCCTTAAGGGCCCACTTTAATATTACACACACTCAAACGCTCTTGCGCAAAATGCAAAATCCAGCTTTAAAAAAATATTATACATAAATTAAATTTTCTACTTTCACTGAGTTCATTTTTAACAGCATCGGTCCTAAAAATAAATATAAAATATACGTTCATTTTTGGAATTTGGACACTTTAAATGTCAGGTTTTTGTCGTGATGTCGCTATGTTTTTATATGAAAAAAGAATTATTTTCAGTATCCTGCATGCAAAGTAGATTTTTTGTATGTCAGTGTCAGTGATTAGCAGAAACTCTTATTGTGACAGTGCACATAGTGGAAATAACAGTTTTTTTTCCATATGCCAAATATGGCAAAAATGACGTCATCAGGTGGAAAATAGTAAAAATTACAAACTTCAAGTCAAAATCCCAGAATGACACCCAGAAATAATATAATGCATGTTTTTCTGCTTTGATGGCTGTGGGACCAAAAATGTCAGTTTGAATGGGTTTCAATGGAGCATTTTTTGACCTGAACAGTCTGAACGTAACAATGTAGTTTCCACAGTTTATTTTCATTTTATTGTAGGAGCTGAGCTGGAAATGAAAAGATTTAACAAAAATACACAATCTATCCAAAATGTATGACGTATGCATGAACACAGCCAAAATTATTAAAAAATGAAGAATGAAAAGCGCGTAAAAAGTCCTGAAGGATTAAAACAACTCGTTTGTTAATTACATTCCAAATTATAGAAGTAAATATTGTTGGCAAAATTGTTCCTTATAAGTAATTAATGTCAGTTCATGTTTTTTTTTTTTTTTGGTTTGTTTTTTGTAAAAATGCTCTTAAATCATACTTTGAGTTGCAATAAAAAGTCTTAAATTTAACGTTCTTTAAGCTGCAGAACTTAAGTACAAATATTCTTTAAAGGGACTTTAACTTATACCAGAGTCATTTTCTGGTAATGTATATGTACTTTTACTCAAGTGTGGCTTTCAGGTACTTCATCCACCACTGAGTATTTGTCCCTGTCTGTCCCTTTCTGTCCCTGTCTGTCCCCGTCTGTCCCTGTCTGTCCCTGTCTGTCCCCGTCTGTCCCTGTCTGCAGTGACCTGTCGTCCAATCAGCTGTCGTCTCTGCCTCTGATTGGCCTGCAGAGTTTAACTCACCTGCGATTGGCCGGAAACACACAGCTGATGGAGTTAATACCGCGAGAGGAGCTGCCACGAGTCAGGTGAACACACACACACACACACACACACACACACACACACACACACACACACACACACACACACATAAACAAATGAAAGCTCTGTTGTATGAAGATACGCTCCAGTTAATCCACGAATCACTGACCACAACTGAAACATGAAAACAAAACACGGTGACGCTGGACCTCCGACATGGCGGCCGCAGGGGGAGGATGACATCACTGACGGTCTCATTAGTTCACAGCGGAGGTCCAAATACCTTCATCCAGCCAATCAGGAGCCAGAACACACACGCCCTCCGTCTCACTTTGTCATGGAAAAACATTTTAGGAACCGAATTTAACTTTTAACAAAGTAAAAGTGCTTCTTCACCACTGTAACGCAACAAATATGTAAATTGTGTTTGTTTGTTTGTTTGTTTGTGTTCAGGGTGATGGAGCTTCCTTACGCCTTCCAGTGCTGTGCCTTCGTCTCCTGTGAGAGGAGAGGAGGAGGAGGAGGAGGAGGAGGAGGAGGAGGAGGAGGTTCGTCCTGGGAGAGAGAGGAGGCAGCCGAATCCACCGGGAGAGAAACCTCCGTCCTCTCCAGCCAAGGTGACACCAAAACAACAATCGTTTTCGGCTAAAAACTACATCACATCATATTAAAATGATATTTCAAAATAAAAGCCCTGTGAGGACTGATGCTCTCCTCGCTGTTTCTCTGCAGTCGATCAGGACTGGGATGACTTCCTGTTGGAGTTTGAAGACGAACCAAAACTTCAGCACTCTGTCCACTGCAGCCCGGCTCCAGGTAACACACACACACACACGCACACACACACACACACACACACACACACACACACCAGGTAACACATGCACACACACACAAACCTGCAGCCTTTAACCCTTTGAAACCTGGAACAACATTCAGACGCCCGCACAAGTATCTGAACGTTAAGAAATCTAAGCAAATTAGTTTGCTTTCTTTTAAAAACTTGAAAAAAATAGATTTGTAAAATTATTTTTCAAAAGCCAGGGAAAAGTGTCCAAAACTATATTTATTATTATTATCATAATTATATATATAAAATTACTTTAACAATTGTTATTATTATTTTAAAAAGTTTTTTCAGGTCGTATTTTTTTTTTACTTACCCCTTGTACTTTTTACTTTTTTTTTCATTGCTATTTTTTGGCTCCTGTCTTCTTAAGGTGCTCATTGTTTTTTTTTCATTATACTATAATATAGTTTTTTTTTAATGTCGTACTTTAAATTTTTTTTTAGATTTTTTGGCGAGTTAAAATAAATAGTGATTTTTAAAGAAAACATTTTTTGCTTTTTAAAATTATTTATTTATTTATTTGTTTGTTTGTTTGTTTATTTATTTGTTTATTTATTTATTTATTTAATTATTTATTGACATGAACACATCACGTGTTTTTATACAAGTTTGTGACACAGATTTCCACGTTCGGGGTGTATTTAGTTTTCCAAAACTTTTGCCTGGAAATAGCTTTTTGCAAATTCCATGACTTTTTCAGGTTTTTCATGACCGTACGAACCCCGAAGTTTAAGCACAGAAGTATCTGATTGGAGACACTAACATACCTGGACTTCATTTGTCGTCTGTAACAATCCACGATAATCACAGACATCAGTTCATTGATTATTTGTTGATTGAAAAGTAAACCGATATTCGTTTTAATCGTCCTCCAGGACCGTTTCGCCCCTGCCTCCATCTGCTCGGCAGCTGGTTGATCCGTGGAGGGGTGTGGCTCATCGCAGCGCTCTCATTGGTCAGCAACAGCCTGGTCGTCCTGTCGGTCTTCTTCTCTCCCGCCGCCTCGGTGACGCCACCCAAGCTGCTGATTGGTCTGCTGGCGCTGGTGAACGGCCTGATGGGAGTGTGGAGCGGCTGGTTGGCGGCGGTGGATGCGTGGACGTTTGGCAGCTTCTGGAGGTAAAAAAACCCCAAAACCAGATCTCTGGTGACATTGGGGATTGTGGGGACTCTGGATTGTGAGGATTTGATAATATTGCTAAAAAGAGATCAAACGGGTCGAGAAACATTCAAACAGATCGGAACAATAACTTATTTTTTTCTAACTTTCTGAAGAATAAAAGGCTGTTTTTGGAAGCAGCAGCTGAAACTATGACCTCACCGTGAGTTCAGTTTAGTAGCTGTTAAATGTCGCTGCAATTAGACAAAATCGCTCTTTCCAACATATTAAAGTTTTATCTAAAAATATAACCAGTTGAGCAACGTTTGCCACTTTTATCTGTGAGGAACACATTTTAAAAAGATTTTATCGTCTATATAATTTACCCTCTTTGTCAGGATGTTATAAAATCCTCCATAAAAGCAACAGAACAACAAAAACTTTCAAAATAAAAGGACTTTGTGTGTGTTGCAGGTACGGAGCGAGGTGGGAGAGCAGCTTCCTGTGTCGCCTCAGCGGCTTCCTGTGTGTGTTTGCGTCGCAGACCGGCCTCTTCCTGCTCACCGTCGCAGCTCTGGAGCGATGCCTCGCCGCCGCCGCCGCACGCCGCCACAAACCTGACGGACACACTGGTGAGAAACTTAACGCAAACACACCTTAACCCTTTAACACCTGGAGCGACGACAGATTTCTTGTGCTGCATTCAGACGCCTTTTACAGGCATTTCAATCTGTGAAATCTGAAAATTTGGTTTGATTTCTTTTTAAAAAACACAGAAAAAACAGAAGAGGCAACTTGAAAATGTCCCGCAAACTGCAGAAAATAAGTAAAAGGAGACAAAGAAATAATGTGACCATTAGTTTGAAAGGATTCTAAGAAATTATTAAACAATGTCTAAAAAAGTGTTTAAACTTCTCTTAATAATACATTTAAAATTATGTTACAGAAAAAAAGAAGTGTTTTTAATTTGTTTTTGCACTTTCACAAGGTAATTTTCTTGTTTGTTTGTTTTTTATTAAAATTTTTCAGATATTTTTATTTGAACTTTTTCTTGCTAATTTTTGAGCCATTTCTTGTTAAGTTACTCGTTGCCCTCCTCACGTTTTTGAAATAAATTAAGCCAAGTTTCTCATGTTTCAAAAAGTTAATGTTGATTATCATACATTATCAAAAAAAGTCCAGAAAAAAAAGCATTTATGATTATTTTCTTTATATATTAAAATTTTGTTAAAGACTTAAATAAGTATTGGATTTTTTTGAGCACTTTCTCTGGCTTATTATTTTGGGGGTTTTTTTTGTTGCTTTGTTTTAAGTTTTTTTTTCTCTTATTTTTATATTTTTCTTTTAATTTTTTTTTACTAATTTCTTGCAAATTTTTGAGCCATTTTTTTGTTAAGTTACTCACCCTCTTTCCATGTTTTTGAAAGAAATTAAGCTAATTAACTCAAGTTTTAAAGGGTTCATCTGGAAATATTGAGTCTGACGCCTCCTCTCTCTCCAGGTCGCTCCTCGTCGCCGCTCTCTGTCCGTCTCGCCGTCTGTCTGTGCTTCCTGTTGGGCCTGGCCGTCACGCTGCCCCCCCTGGTGGCCGGACACAGCAGCACCTCCCTCTGTTTGCCGCTGCCTTCCTCCTCCTCCTCCTCCTCCTCCTCTTCCTCCTCCCTGGCCTTCTCCGTCTCCTTGGTGCTCCTCGACTCGCTGTGCTTCCTCCTCATGACGCTCGCCTACACTCGCCTCTACTGTCGCGCCAACAAAGCTCCGCCCGCCGCCGAAGAGGAGGTGGCGTTGACTCGACATGTTGCCTGGCTGCTCTTCTCCGACTGCCTCCTCTACCTCCCCGTCGCCTTCCTCTCCTTCTCCTCCCTGCTGCGCCTCTCCGCCGCCGGACCGGAGGCGGCGAAGGGGGTGCTCCTGCTCGTGGCTCCGCTGCCAGCCTGCGTTAACCCGCTGCTCTACATCCTCTTCAACCCGCACGCCCGGCAGGAGCTGGCGGCGCTCGCTAAACGCACCTGCGGGGCCGTGGCGATACCCAGACTCCGCAGAGGAGGAAGAGGAGGAGCTGGAGGAGGGAGGTCGAGGCCAAACATTTCGACGTATGATGAGGACGCGGAGAAACAGTCGTGTGATTCGACGCAGGCGCTGGTGGCGGTCGGAGGCTCGAAGGAGGACGATGAGGAGGAGAGAGGAAGGAGCGAGACGCAACATTCAGTGGTGTTTGTTGTTTCTCATCAATAGACTGAAAGACACACACACACACACACACACACACACACACGGTCGAAAGTTCTCACCTGCCAAAATTTCTGAACGATGAATCACCTGAGCTCACTGATTAGATTCAGTCTGTATCGCTTTTTAAAAATATTTTAGGGAATTTTATTTCCCTTTTATTGTGAAGGAGACAGGAAATTAGAGGAGACACAGAAGGACAACAAAGATCATGGTGAGCGTCTTAAACCACAGACTGTATAAAATAATGGACGTAGCCATGGTAACGTCACCCATTTCTTTGTGGACTCCCGTTTTGAAGCCTCCGGCATTTTGCCTGTCGCCATCTTGGATTTTTGGAGCCAGAAGTGACCATATTTGGACAAGTGGGTGGAGCTAATGCTAGCTGTAGCTTTGTTAGCACAGTCAGTGTTTGCAGATATGGTTTAATGCTAATTTTAGTTCATGAGAAAAAGCCTAAAACGTTCTTATGGTAAAAACTGAACATCCGACTCCAACCAAACACAGAACGAGACCTTTTCCTGCAGCAGCACACGGACAATGAAAAAGAAAGCAAAATAAACTAAAACTAAATATTCAAAAAGAAGTAAGAAGAAGTACTAATTTATTTAATTCTTCTCCATAAGAGAAGTTTTAATTAACCAGCGTCCTTATTAATTTCGTCCTTGTGTACATCAGAACTAAATGGGATTATTTTTTAATCTTCTGGCCTTTTTTTTAAATAAATGTGTGCAATGTCAAAATGAACACTGCGGCCTGTAGGGGGCACTGTACCGGGACTTTTGGCAGGTGAGTCAAAGACTTAATTTTGGACACACCACACACACACACACACACACACACACACACACACACACACACTGCAGACTGTGTGGCAGCAGATGTAGCAGCGGACAGAGAAAACGTCAAAAGACGGATCAAAATGAATGAATGAAGAATAACTTTGCTCTGTGCGGTCGATCTGAGTTTCATGATAGAGCGCGCGCACAC
Organism: Plectropomus leopardus; assembly: GCF_026936395.1. Classification (NCBI taxonomy): domain Eukaryota; kingdom Metazoa; phylum Chordata; class Actinopteri; order Perciformes; family Serranidae; genus Plectropomus; species Plectropomus leopardus. Next base: position 4,165,433 of record NC_142197.1, on the reverse strand, counting down.
ACACACACACACACACACACACACACACACACACACACGTTGAGTGAATCCAGCAGCTTTTATTTTGAAATATGACATGATTTACAGCATTATGTTACCAAATGTTTCACCAAATGCTGCTGAGCATTACGTGTGTGTGTGTGTGTGTGTGTGTGTGTGTGTGTGTGTCCACAGCTAATGTGTTTTTGCGAGTATGTGTGAAAACTGCAGCGTCTGTGTGAGTTTCGTCACAAAGTCATTCCCCCCGAAAACTGAAAAAAGGAATCAGAGGAAAAACAAACTGATGTTCAGCTGCTCAAACACGTCCACTGAAAAGAAAACACACAAAAAACACAACAACACAGCAGCAGTCCTCTAAAATGACTGTTTTTGATAATATTGATAAAGTCGTCTCAAATGAAAACTTCCCTGTAAGAGTTTCCACTGGGGTCTCATCGAGATATTTGGCAAATTAACGATCGATTAATATTTATTTGAAAAAAAAAAACAACTGTTAAACAATAACAAATGTGTTTTATCCTCAGCCTCGATTAGTCTTAACGACCGATTAATTGATCATCGATTAATTGTTATCATCTCTAGTTTGTCTGGTTATGATCAGAACGCATTAAAGGACCAAACTGCAGATTTTTTGGGGTTATGTTGGACCAAAAACGACCCACCCGGCATCAGATTTCAGCTGATAAAATACAGAATTGGAGAACTTTCTGTCTTAAACTGTCTATTTTTTAAACAGATATTTTCGTCTCTAAAAATAAAATTCTGTCCTCATGACCTTTGCTTTACAAAATATCTCCGTCCACATCAGACCCCAGAAACGACTCCAAAAGCTTATTTCTTGTCACACAGGTAGACAAGTACGCTAATGTTGTTCAAACAGACCTATTCTCTCCGACTAAGGGTCCGTTTACATGGCAACGGTTCTCGCAAGAAACATTAAACTTTTATTGTGGTTCACATGAGGACGGCATTTTGGGGGCCAAAAAACGCAAGTGACACCACCAACTACTGGCCTGGCATGCAAACTGCAGTGTTTTCGGTTGTTTTTGGCGGATCCGTGTACACGAGGATCATTCTCATGATGTTATATGAACGCAGATTTTTACACGAATTAAGACGTTTTTATTGAAATTTGGCCTAAATCTCCGTTTCACCAAAAACTGAGCTTTGTATCAGTCCGTCACCACAGATGGAGCCTGAATGCAAAACTTCTGATTTAACAGCAGATCTGACTCTCACACGTCACCATGCGCTGACCAAAAGTGACCAAAAAAACAAGCAAAAATGGGCCAAAAAACAGAGCACTTGCGTCGTTTTCTAATCAAATATTGGAAAACAAAAACACAATTTTTGTCAACATTTCAATATTTTCAAATAAGCCCCTGTGTGTGTGTGTGTGTGTGTGTGTGTGTGTGTGTGTGTGTTTACAGTAAATGTGTGTACATATCGTAAATACAAGCTACTGTGACAATCCTGTTTTCTTTTTGCGTAGACTGTGAGAAAAATGTTTATAATGTATGTACATTCACACTTTTTTTTGCCGTTTCAAGTTTCCAGATTTAATCCAGATGTGATTTTATGCATTTATATATTTACGATGGTCACATGAATGCGTCTCCGTGAGCCGAGTAAGAAAATCTGTCTTTGGTTTCCTGCGTTTTTCGGATCCAGAGGGGGGCGCCAAATCTTAAAGCTGCAAAATCACCAGAAACTAGATTTTACTGTGTTCAATTTCAAACCATCTATTTTGAAAATTATGTATCTGATTCACCAAAGACGCATGCAGAGACTCCGTGTTTATTATGTTTAACATGCAGCCCAGAAGTGCTTTTTATCGTTGTTTTACTAAGCTAATATAAAGTATGTCACATGATGCCACAAACTTGACCAAACATATTCAACACATTCTCATCCCAAGTCATAACATGTTGCCGCTTTGCTTTGGACCTCTGCGTCTACATATTACGCTCCTGGTATCCTTCTGTGTCTGCTGTTCACATACCCAGACGCCGCTACGATGATGCACGTGGTGATGTTTAGACACCAAAAGCAGATGGCAACCGAAGCCAACACGTCAACAAATGTACAAGCTTGGTTTCTTGATTGTTTTTTTATAAACAGAAGTTACCAAATTTGGAGATCGGAGCTGTTTCTGATTTACATACTGTAGCGATGTTGACGTTCCCGACGTTGCTACAAGCACATGGTGAGATTATGCTGCACGTGGTTTAATTTAAGCAACAAAAGCTAATGGCAACCACTGCCAGGTTGTCAACAAATGCACATGCAGGCACGGATGGTTAGGTTTAGGCAAAAGAGGCACATGGTCAGATATAGAAAAAAAAACATCACATTCAGACGGGAAGCAAACACCGGAGTCCTGCATGTAAGTCCGGGGTTTGTTTGATCCATCCACCGTGCTCCTCATATTACGTCATTACTGCCATTCGGATAGTAACACCTCAAATAATTATGTGTGGTCGCGTTCTCAGCTGTCGCCGTCCAGCAGCGTGTAACGCGGACGCAAAAGGTGTTTTTTGGCGTCGGAGTGTGACTGCAAAAGCGTCAGTATTTGATGACTTTGGAGTGAAAACGGGCTGACTTACGACGTTTTGTAGTTTTGATTTCACATCAGACATGAACAGCGCTCTCCGGGGTAAAAGTCCTGTGTTTGTTTGACCCTCCCAAAGTGGACTTTCCCGCTCTTTTTTTGCAGCCAACAAAACAATGTAAATATGGATTGTATTTGTGCTTGTAAATCGCCCTCTGTGGTTGTAGTATTTCGGAGGAGGACATTATTGGTTGAAAGCTCTGGAAAAAGTGGACAAAAAAAAAAAACAACTTTTGATTTTGTGTTTGTGCATCTTTAACCTCAAATGTAACATTGTATCAAAGCTATTATGCTGACTAGCGTGTTGTGTGTGGGCGGGGTGTTTTTCTGGCTCTTCTGTAACCGTAGAAACAGAACAAAACAAGACTAAATGTCCGCTGTGTGTGACGGTTCAACTGCTGCACTTTCTATGATCAGCACTTAAAAAATGTCCATAAAAAAAAGAAGCTGAGACGTTTTGTGTAAATCAACTTCCATCTGTTTTCTGTTGTAAACTTTTGTAAAATATTTGAATGTTTTGTTTAGTTTGTAAAAGAGTGAAGGTTTTAGTTTGTGACGTACATAAAGCAACAACGTGAACTCTGTGGTGTTTTATGATTCATTCATCGTCGACAGGATGAACGAACCCACAAACTGCTGCTGCTGTGACTCATTAAGGCTGAAAACAAAAAGAATTTAATCAATTACACAATGATGCACGGCGGCGTGATGAGCTTTCTGTTGTTGACGGCCGTCGTTCCGCATCAGCGGAGACCGAAACGTGTCGAGAGTTTAAAAGATATTTTTAAGAGTCATTAATGAGCATCCAGACGGTTTAAGCTACGGAAACGTCTGACTCACGGTTTGTTTTTATCACACGAGGCCTTCTGAAGTATAATAATACGACAAGAAAATATCTGCTGCTGTTCTGACTAATACGTTTAAAACGCGGTCAATTATTATCCGTAACAAAGTACATTTACTCAATTAGTCTGCAGTACTTTTTCCTTCTCTGTAGTTACTCGTGGTTTTGATAAACTGAAGGTTGAAATGTTTCTTTATATGGTGAGAAAATTATTCTCTTTGAGCCAAATTAACTCTTTAAAAACCTTTTTTGGATCAACTGGAAAATGCAAATCACAAATCTGAAATTATAAATGTGTTAAATGCTCACTAAATGGACACATTGGTGGACACAAAATGCATTTTAACAGTGCAAAGTCCATGAAGATCTTTTATTACACACAACACAAATATTAATTCATCTGTTTAAATTTGTATTTCAGTTTCGCTGCCTGATCCTGCTTCATTTTATTATTTGTAATATTTAGTGTTTAAGTGCTTTTATTCTTTGATTGTGTTTACTTTCAGAGTCGACGTCACACCTGTGCAGCGATCAGAAATCAGCATCAGCTGCTGAAGACTTGTTGGTGTCTCTTTGGGTTCAGAGATCAGCGGCTCGTCTGTCAGCGAGGAAAAAGTCGACGCAGTAATTGAATTATCTTGTTACTTTAAAGTTGACACCACTGTGACACGTTGTTGATGTTTATACTCCGTTCCTGCAGAGGACGACGTGTGTTTTCAGCTTTTTGTAGCTGCAGCAGAAGAACAAACTGGAGGTGAGTCACATTTAATTTAAAGCAATCGCACAATTACCCAAATCTAAAGAAATGAGAGCGCTGAGTCATTGTTTGACTCTGAGGGGATTTTTTTGTCATTTAAATGTTTAGTTTCATGTCAAAGTGTGTTTGAGAATCCTTCTTCTTCTGTGTTTCTTCCCCTTTTTTGTCAGCCAGAAGAAAGTGTTGGCAGTGTGCATTTCTGCAAAACAAAAACATGTTACATTTGTACATTTGCACTGCATGTTAATATGAATAATAGCAACAGAAGTTTAAGATGCAATATTAACTTCAGAAATATATATATATATATATATATATATATAAATATATATATATATATATAAATATATAGTTAGTGTAAATCTCCCACAGACTGTGATCTAATTTTCATTATTTGTCTTCAGCACCTTCTGCAGGGTAAAAGATGGACATCCTGTCCCCTCCTGTGGACAGACGGCAGACAACAGATGAGGATCCAGCAGGTGTGTGTGTGTGTGTGTGTGTGTGTGTGTGTGTGTGTGTGTGTGTGTGTGTGTGTGTGTGTGTTGTCTTGGTATTTTTATGTTTCTGAGGTCCAATTTTAGATCACAAGAGAATATTTTGGACAAAACAACTCTAGTGACACAATCTAAACACCTGTAAAAGTGGTTGTTCTCACTGTGTTTCAAGCCAGAATAGTGCAATGAAGAGTGTTTGTTTTTTTGCCGTAACATCAGGAAAAGACGTAGTTTTTACTGAGACATTGCTGCATTTCTTGTGGCACAAAAAGCAGTTGTTTTTTTCTGAGACATTGCTGCGTCTCAAGCCTGGATCGCACCACAAAAGTGTCTGTTTTTACAGAGACATTGATGCATTTCCTGCAGTGATAGTGCCCCGAAAACTTTTCAACATATCCGCTGCATAATGACGTACAAATGTAACATTTCTGATTTGCAGAAATGCACAAATGTATTTCGGGTGATTGGCTTGGATTTTTTTGCAGGCAAATTTGAGGTTTACAATTTAAAAAAGCCATATTTTCCAGCGAATCCTCGTTCATTTCCCGCTCTTTTTGTTAAACGTGTAAACGTCTCGCTCACGTCCATCACCGTCACAACTTTTATGAAAAACACTCGCTGAACTAAAGAGAGAGGAGCTGATAATCTCGGGTTCACGTCAGCGATAAGAAACCAGCCGATAAGAAAGACAATGGAGTGTGTGAGAGTGAGACGATAAGATAAGAGCACGCTGAGGAGTTATTGTGAAATTACTTTTATGTTTCATTCACAGAAAGATGCTGCAAATATTCGTCATCTGCATAAAAAGGATCTTTGCTGCGTTTATCTGTATTTAAATGGTTTTTGATGTAAAAACATCAGTGCAACAGCTGATTAATAACTTTTCATGTGAAGTGTGATCAAAAATGTTTCTTTATTTAATTTCTGTGTCATCTTCTGTTTCTCTAATTAGCTGTTGAGTTAATTTCCGGTCGTTTTAGTTGAATTGAGGCGTTCTTTGAAGAAATTCATCATCTGCATCTCTGTTTTCTGAATAATTGACTCCAGATCACAAAGTTCCCTCCAAGAAACTTCCTAGAAAATTGTTGGGAATTTATGGGCTCGTAAAACGAAGCATTACCATTTCATTTCCCAACATAAAAAAATAAATAAAAATATACAAGCAGTTTAAAAGCCCTTTTCAAGCTGCCAAGAATTAAATTAAATTCCTGCGGTCTGCATCCTTTATCTGTTTATTGTTTTGTTGTAAGTGGAGAGGATGTCGGCGCGGATGATTGTTTCAACCAGACTTTGATCCGTCTTTGGCGTTTCTGTCTGTGTATTTTTCTTTTAATCACTTATTTTAAACTTATTGTGCCAAAATCTAACCAAACCCAAAGCATAACTTCAAAACTGTTACTTTTTCAATTTTTTTTTTGATAATGTTAATTAATTTTTAAGAAATATTTTAAACCAAAACACTGGCTATTTTATGTTCACACATTGTACCTTTTAATAAATGGCAAGTTAAGTAATAAATTAATATATATATAACATTTTTTACCCTTTTTTTTTCAAAAAGCTTATGGAAAATATCTAAGTTGTTTATAACTATCATTATACAGTTAAAATTATGTTACAAGATTATTCATTTATTGATTGATTGATTTCTATAAATTCTCAGGCAATGGTCTTGTACTTTTTACTAATTTCTTGTTACCAGATTATTTAATTTTTTGAGTTCCTTCCCTGGCCATTATCTTGTTTTTATTTTATTTGTGTGTATTTGTGTTTTTCTTGTAACAATATTATTTTTAAGCACTTTTTTTCAGGTCATTTCCTTGTTTTGTTTTTTAACTTTCTTTTCATTTAAACAATATTTTATTTGTTTAAATTAATTCTCAGGTAACTTACTTATTTCTTGTTACAAGAATATTTTGTGGGTTTTTTTAAGCATTTTCCCAGGTTGTTTCCTTGTGGTTTTTTTTTGTTGTTTTTTTTAACTTTATTTTAATTTTAAATTTATTTATTTATTTATTTATATTAATTCTCAGGTAATTTTCTTGCACTTTTTTAAAATTTATTTCTTGATCATTTTTGGGTCATTTGTTTGTATGTTTGTATGTATGTTTTTGAAAGAAATCGAGCTAATTTGCCGAAGTTTCAAAGGATTAAGGGACTTGTCTTTTTCCTAAACTTGAAAGACGTGCTGCGGTGTCTTTAGGTGGTGCTACAGCAGTAAAATAATCCTAAATGATTCAAAATGTCCAGCCACACCTCCATGGACAGATGTTTCTGCTCATGCGGGTCATTAAAATGCTCATTAATTTATACACTTCATCACCTCAAGTTTGAATAACAGAAACGTTTCTGTGATTATTGAATGTTTGAGCTCCATGTTTGTCCTCCAGCCGTGTCCCAAATGTCTGCTCATGTCTCACCTGTGAGGGACAGCTGCAGACAGGACAGAAGAAGACATAAAAGACAGTACAGTCCTGTAGCACCACCTGCTGGACAGAGACACAACTAATTGTAGCATTGCACACACATTTATAATTTTATATGTATTTTAACTTACATACTAGTTTTATACATTGTATTGAAGCATAAGGTACTATTTTATATTTTTACACACTTTACACACTGTAATTTAAATATTCACATTAGTGCTAGTTGTCTTTTACTTTATTTATTTACATTTATACTTTTTACACACTGATATACTCAGAATATTATACATACTTTATTTTGTTTTTTCAAATATATTTAGGTATTGTGTTAATTAATTATTAATTTTACCGTATTTCCATTTTTTACATTTATATTTCTATATACTTGTGCTGGTACTTATTTCTACTTGCAGTAATTCTCTACGCAGACATCAGAGTGACTGTAACAAACCACATTATGAATCTAACCAGGAATTATTTTATCTGCTTTGACACAGCTGTTGCCCAGAAAATTATCACAAATGCTTAATATGCTTTTTTAAAATTATTATTATTTTGTATTTCATTGTTGTCTGACAGCTACATATATTAATTAATTTATTTATTTACCTTTAAAAACTCCTTGATTCATACTCACTTTTGCAAAATGTGCACTGCCACCTGCAGGCTGAATGGTTGCGCTGCATGTTAATATGAATAATATCAACAGAAGTTTAAGATGCAATATTAACTTCAGAAATATATATATATATATATAAATATATATATATATATATATATATATATAAATATATAGTTAGTGTAAATCTCCCACAGACTGTGATCTAATTTTCATTATTTGTCTTCGGCACCTTCTGCAGGATAAAAGATGGACATCCTGTCCCCTCCTGTTTATTATTTATTATTATACTGCATACATGAGAAGATTACTGCACACAAATATTAAAGTACCTGAATTTAAAACATCACTGCATTGATGCAGCGATGCAACAACTTATCATCCAGAGAGAGATGAAAACAGATTTTTAAATTTTTCTTTTTCAAAATTAATTGCAACTGTTATTATTTTTTTTAAATTATGTATTCAAACGTATTTTTTCAGTTACATTCAGGACAATAATTTTAAATATAATTTTTCGGCCATTTTTCCTCAGTTTTTGGATGATCCCTGACCCAGTCACTCAAGTGGCCCTATGATAAATACGCATTAACCCTTTATAAACTGTGAAGAGGTGAGTCTGACACGGTCTTACCCGACTCGTCTCGTGTTTCCACTCCGTCAGCGAACTGCGGACGTCCCCACTGTGATGTCAACACAAGCACACGGTGGGATGATGCTGCACGTGGTTATGTTTAGGTAACAAAAGTACATGGCAACCCAACACGGCAACTGACACGGCAACCGACACGGCAACCGACACGGCGACCAACAAACGCACGTGCTGGCACGGAGGGTTTGGATTAGGGAAAAAAAAGTCTCATGCACTGTGTTTTTATTTTTTATGTATTTTTTGATGATTTTAGGGATGTTTGAAGGTTTTTAGCACTTTTCTCAGATTTTAAAATGTTTGTAGAATTTTAGGAAATTTTCAGATTTTTTCAAGAAAACTCGCACATGTCTTGGATTTTACATTGGATTTTGGGACGTTGCCCTGATTGTAGGCCATTCCTCTATTTTTGGGATGTTTCTGGGATTTTAGGACATTTTAAGATTTTAGGACGATTCTTGGATTTTAGGATATTAGGTGTTCAGCTGGGACCCTTTTTTGATAAACTCTATTTTGTTGCTGTTTTATGCTCTCTGGCACCTTACAGACACTAAAAGTTCAAAAACAATTACAACTGTGAGTCATTTTATTTTAATTGTGAATTAAAAATGGTTTGGAGGCCAGCAGGCGGCCTATCGGGGGCCAGATTTGACCCGCGCGCTGTAAAACTGATTATGACTGAGTTTGAGGCTTGATAATAAACGTCAGTGAGGGTCCTCACAGGTATAGCAATAAAAATGTGTGTGTGCACTTCCTGTGAGATGGTTTATGGCTTTATCTCTCTCACACACACACACACACACACACAGAGGCGTACTGTACGCCTGCGTCAGGTGTGTGAATGTCTTTTACCTTCTTCCTGTTCAAAGCTCAAAGTTCAGGCAGACAGACGATCCGCGGACGCCGAAAACAACAAGAACTCGTCTAAAAGGATTTATTTCTCTTGAATAAAACCACAGAAGAAGACCTGACACACACACACACACACACACACACACACACACATTTTGGGGAGCGTTTGGATCTGATACCTGACTGTAATCACAGATGGATTGTACCAGAAGACGAGCAGCTCGGAAAAACTCTGAGATCATCGACTGACCGGGGCCATCTTGGAGAGGCCGACAGGTGTGTGTTTGAACAAATATGATCCGAGAAATCACATCATGACGAACACAAGCGAAGACTTCATTTCATCCTCCTTGTTGTAGTTTATGTTTTTCAGGTAAATTACAGGGAAATATAAAAGAACACCTGCATTAAAACAGAGGAAAGTAATTAAAAACATAATTTTTTAAAAATGTCAGTTTCGTCTGGCCCCGCAAATAAGACGAAGGAAAAAAGGATGATTAACCCTTTGGAGCAAATTATTTATTTTTATTTTTTATTTTCAGAAACACACAAGAGCCACAAGCAACTTTACAAGAAATGGCCCAAAAATGAGCTAGAAATTAATTTTAAAAAATCACTGGAAAATAAGACAAAAAAATACATTAAGTAAAAAACAAACAGAAAATGGCCTCAGGAAAGTCTTTATAATGTATAATTAAGAAATATAAATATAATTTCTGGATGTTGTTCTTTCTTAAAAAAAAAAATCTAATAATCCATCCCAGGTATCTTTCAGGTCACTTAGAAGAAAAGATGCAAGAACACCTGTAATAAAAAAAATAAACATATTTTTAAATTTTAAACTTTGATCAGAATTTCAGATTTCATCTGGTCTTTGACAAAGGCAAACAGAATGATTACTATTGTGAAACTTTAACTTTAACTTCACTAGAAATTACCAAAAAAATAACAAGAAATTAATAAAAAGTTCAAAGAAAATTACTGGAAAAATCAGAAAACAAAAAACAAAAACAGAACAAAAAATGACCTTAAGGAAGGTGCTAAAAATAATTGATATTCTTCTCTGTAATGTTGATTTTTAATACATTTTAAATAAATAGGATAATTCTGATTTCATTATATGATTATATTTTCTGGACATATTTATCTCAATTTTTGATAATATCTAATAATCAATCATAGGCAATTTTCAGGTAATTTTTTTTTTTACCTTTAAATAATATTTCATAGTTACTCATTATGTTTTTGAAATGAATCAAACCATTTTTCCAGGTTTCAGGGGTTAAAATGATGATGTGAAACATGTCTGAATGCAGCAAAGAAAACTGATGTTCCAGGCATTTAGGGGTTAAAACATAATGGACGTCGTGAATATTAACAATGTCCACAGACCTCCAATTATTATAGTCAGTCATTGTAAATGTTAATTTAAAAGACATTCTGTGATTCATGTGGTACCTTTTAGATTTTAATAATAATTTTAGATAATGATAATAATAATAATAATAATAATAATAATAATAATAATAATAATAATAATAATAATAATTAATAATAACGTGTTAAATCTATATGCTATAATATTGTTATAATGAACCCTTTTGGCCACAATCTTGCAGTGAAAATCGGATATTGTGCCATTAGTAATATGAAATATATGTGTCTATATATATATAAATATATATATATATATGTGTGTGTGTGTGTGTGTGTGTGTGACTCTGTCGGTGATCTTTTGCGTCTACTTATGAAATTTTAGGTTTCCGTCTCCGTGACTGTTTACGCTCCGCGATGCCGTTACGGTGATGTCAACAAATGCACGTTTAGACAACAGCACATATCAGCCAATCACGATGGTTAACATGAAGCAACGTGACGGTTAGGTTTGTCAAAAAGAGTCACATGGTGAGGCGGAGAAAAAACACGCACTTTCACACAGGAAGTGAACTCCGGTGCCGTCCGGCCATCCGCCAGCGTAAAAGAAAAACGGCAGCAGTATGGCAAAGCGGCCACAAAGAGCCGCCGTCTGGTGTCAGCAGATGGCATAAAAGCTCCATGAGTATATAGTTTGCCTGTCAACTGCGCCGTTGTTTATGCAAATTTTTGCCGTTTTTTAAGCCATTTAACCATTGTGCGTTGTAAAAAAAAAGCCGTCCTGACATCAATATGATTTTAGGGGCGTTTATTCTAAACAATAACACGTTTAAAAGTGTCGCTTTGTGGCCGCTTTGGCTCGCCGTGCAGCGGATCTGTCCAAAGAGGTTCTTCTGTCCAGCCACGTGGCGGTTGGTAACTTTTGGGGTTTGGCTCGTACACCTAACGCACTGACAGAGTGGACGTATGAAACCAGCTGAAATGAGACTTTGATTATACATTATGAGTTGTGTGAGAGTTTATAAGCAGAAGCTTTCATAAAGTTCTGCTGTTGTCAAAATCAAAATTTTCAGTTTTTGGATTCCTCGTTGAGAAAAAATAACTTTTCTTCACAAATTCAGCGTCACTCGGGCTGAATAACTGATATACAAATGACCATTCTTGGGAGAGCGGGGGTTAAAGTACTTCTTTAAAGATCTATATATTCATTTATTCATTCACTGTCTGTCCACAGCTCCAGCAGGGGCCCTCCTGATCCCTCCTGTCTCCCCGGCTGCAGTGCCTCCTGGTGCACAGCATGGACCCCGCAGCAGGCCGGCTGCCGCTGCAGGTTCTGGGAGAGAACGAGGCGCTGCAGCAGTTCTTCAGCGGTGAGCGGTTTCCTCTCATTGCATGGTATCAATCTGTAAAGTCTGTGATTTGGAGCTGTTTTAGTTCCTGGGGAGGGTTTAAGAGTCACTGGAGAGATTCATGTGGCCTTTAGGAGGGCCAGCTGGTTCTGGAAGTGTTTCCAGGGTCCTTGAAGACACCCAGAGTCCTTAAATACAAACCAGGTTAACAGAAAGCACAATATGTTATCTATTAACTTCCTCTGCTCGTTATGGTCAAGAACAATTGATAACTGTGTGTGTGTGTGTGTGTGTGTGTGTGTGTGTGTGTATGTATGTGTATGTGTATGCAGGTCAGGATGTGAGTGGTGTGTTGGACAGTTCTGTTGCCGTGGATACGACCATCCTGGAGCAGTACCTCGACAACGACATGGACCCCAACAGCTTGTAAGATTCACACGATTCCTGATTTTTAACAATTTAATTGATCTTTTATATTAATTAGTATCAAAGTTGAGCTCCTGCAAAGTCTGAAACACATATTGTCATTAAACTTTTAAGTTATTTACAATATTGACGATGGAGAATAATATATGATAAAATGTAAAAATGTGTGTGAAACCTAATATATCATCCAAATTCCTGGACACACATACTGTTTTGTAACACACACACAAACGGCATTGACCTACTTGATTATCAGCTGAGTGAAGGTTGTAAACACGGAAAGCTGCAGAAGAGGAGATCCTATTAAAACAATCAAGAACGCAAAAAAACCCAAATAAATAAGAGATTAAAAAATCAAAATTAAGGTTTTTATGCAATTGGAATTCAAATTTTAAAAAATTAAATTGAAAAAAAAGTTTGCTCTAGTCTGTGAGCTGGAGTTAGCAGATTTTCTACAACACAGTCGATGTGTTGTTTATTTTACTGTTTATTTATTTGTGTGCTTTTTTTCCCAGCATGCTCCCTGAGTCTCCTCCTGACTCGAGCTCAGAGGCCTGTTCACCTCCACAGATACCAGGTAGGTTTGAACTAGCAACCTACATTTACTGCAAGAGGCAGGGTTTGTATGGTCATGAAAAACCTGGAAAAGTCATGGAATTTTGTTTCACAAAACCATTTAATCCACATTATGTGTTAATTTGAAAAATCCAATAATTTCTGCTTTAACAGTTTCTGGCGATGATAAACTGTGGAAGGCGTGTTTTATTTAAAAATCACCAAAAATTTTATAGGAACAATAAATTGATAAAAATGTTCTGCTTTTTTTTGCCAAAAATGTTTAAATAACAAAAAAATTCCAAATTTTAATAAGTAAACATGCCTGCAAAACCTGCATGTAAAATTTTAAAGAAAAAAAAACTTTCGAGAGAATAATAAAGGCCTTTAATTTCTTTAAAAATGACCAGTTTTTTTGTAAAGAAAAACAAATCCTCAAAATATTTCTTTAAAAATTGCCAAAATTATTTAAAAAAAAAACAGCCCCAGATTTTTTTTTTAAGAAAACATACCTTATAAACCCACTTTTGTCAGGAAAATAAATACTAAATACAACCATTTGAAGTTTTCTGCCCCTCTCTGTGCTTAAAGAATTTTTTGACATGCCTTCCCCTTTTTTGCATCGCCCCTCCTGTCAAATAAACAACGAAAAAATCACTAAATTGTATATAAATATTCAGATCTTATCCTGTTCTGAATCCATTATTTTTTAAAATAATATATATTTTTAAATCTATTAATGTTAATGGTAAAGAAACGATAAGCAGAGAATGTATGGTCTTTAAAATTTGCCTTTCAGTCATGTAAGTTTATTGTAAAAAACGTGTATGAGTCGTCTCGACTTCTCTCATTGGCAGACTTCCACTACGAGGCGCCCTATTGGTCCAACCAGCAGACCACACAGGAAGTGTTCCCGCCAACACATCGGCCCGCCCCCTCATCGTCCTGTCGCTTTAAGGATCGAGGCCCCGCCCCTGCCCCCGCCCACCACGAGCTGCTGACCCACGAGCAGCTCCGCAGTCTGGGCCTCACAAACACTTGCATTAAGTCTGGGACTTCACCTGCCCCCTGCCCCCCGCCCCCTGCACCAGCACACACACCGCTCACCTGAACACACACACTACCTGAGTCCACAGAGCTGCTCGCAGGTTTACACCCCGCCCACACCTCCTTCCCCGCCGATGCCCCCTTTGAACAGCTACGGCGCACCCTGCACTGTGCAGGGCGTGGTCCCAAATTTATCCACGCCGTCTTCGGCCTGCCTGCTGGGCTCCGCCTCCACACGACACGACTGGTGAGCACGCCTCAAACATCGTCATTTTTATGACTTTAAATCTTTTAAGTAGCCAGTTCAACATATTTATACTCAACATTAACATTTAACTCTGGTCATTTGTCTTCTACTTATTTAAAAAATGCACCTGAGTGAGCCGAGGGGCTCATTTTCATCGGTTGTCCCTTACGAGATGTTAAGGGGTATCCTAAAATAATAAAAATGAAAATCCATTATTTTTTCTTTTTTTTCTCTTAAATCTTTTTAAATTGTATTTTACTGGTATTCTTATTTGTTTCTTAAACTCTGTGTTTGTTTTTTATGATGTTAGGTGACCTTGAGTGTCCAGAAAGGCGCCTGTAAATACAAAAATGTGGAATGGTTAACAGCACTGAGATAAAAATGCACACAATAGACTTAAACATGCACAAGTTAAGATATACAACACAAACATGATAAACAAACAAAAAAGAGACTTAAATCTGTCTTGTGTTGCTTCAGTTCTCCAGAGAGTAAAAAGAGGAGGAGGTCTGAGTGCGAGGAAACATCGGCGGGAATCGAGGCTTCCTGCAGCGACGGAGATGCGACTCAAGGCGGCGGTGTAGGGAACGGCGTGGCTGGTTTGGGATCCTATCAGCTGCTGACTTGGGAACAGTATAGACCGGATCATTGGAGCACTTTGTACAACAGCAGCTACCAGACACTGTGAGTTTAAAACTGAATCAGTTTACATGCACAGTTAAGTCGAGCTACGGTTACAGCTCGATCAGGCCTTTAACTGGACTTCTGTCTTCGTCCCAGTATACAAACACCAGGAAAAATTTGATTTATTGACGGAAGTATGTGGAGATTTCAGCTGGTTTCTATTGGACCTATTACGTCACGTACCAAACATGTTGAAGCAGGAAACAGGTTGCATGTCGAAAAAGTAAAAACATGAATAACTTTTCGGCTCTGTGCTTTACATACGTACTCTGTGGTTGTTAAGATAACTTTCTCTGGACCAAAGTGCTGGACAGACAAACTGATATCACCACCTGTGTCTCCAGGTCTCCTCCTGCCTACCACGTCGACACAGATAAAGGCTTCAACTACTCTGCAGCTGACGAGGCCTTCGTCTGCCAGAAGAAGAACCACTTCCAGGTCACCGTTCACATCGGCATGGCCGCAGAGCCGCAATATGTGAGAACGCTCAGCGGGCCGCAGCAGGTCGACCACTTCCAGATAAAAGTGTTTGGGATTAAGGTGCGTAGAAGACATACCAGCCTTTTAAATACTGACTTGTTTCCATTAGGCATATTTAAATTCACAATTTAAATTTGCACCATTTGAGGGTTAATGGAAACCCGCGTTGGATCCATCCACCACCGCTCCGCCCGCCTTACAGGGATCTTCGTGCTCCTTATATTATGTCATATATTATGTCATATTATGGTGGCGTATAATACAACCACAAAAGTTGGCTTTTCGCATCCTGATATTACGCCGGTATTTGAAGACTTTGGAATGAGATCGGTCTTTGTTTTCAGGGCAAAATCTAGAGTCAACAGTCAACGAAACACACCAGACTCTGGGACACTTATGACTCAAAAGATACAGCAAACAGCGTCTTGATGAGACACATTTTCTAATCTCAGTTTGTTCTTTAGGGGTTTTCAAAATGTACGACTTGCTCTATCAGTCTCAGCACAGTGATGCACTTTGGCAGCCAGAAAATCAGAAATGCTCCTGAATATTGTGGAAAACACAACCAGCAGGGGACTTTCAGTAACTGCTGTATGTTTTATTCCTCACAGCTGGAGTCTCCGAGTCACCAGGTGACCATTGAGCAGTCTCAGCCCGACCGCAGCAAGAAGCCCTTCAACCCTGTCAGGTAGATAACGGACGATGCATCACCTCACCCACCGTGAGCAGTTTCACCAGCTTCCACTTTAAATAGACCCTCGTCTAACACTGTTTCAGACTGTCTGATGCACTCTGTGGGAGACAGTTTCAGTCCAGCTGCTTTTATATGCATTTTCAATTTGGACATAAAAACAAACAGAGAAAGGCTGCCAAATATTACGGAAGAAATCCCTTTAAATACTGAAGTAATGGTTTTACCAACATGTTTTAACCGCCTCACAATAATCACACAAAGGTGTTGTGGATGGAAATATAAATTCACATCGTTCTGAAAGTTTGGGTAAAATTTGCACTATATTTTAATGAAAATCTGATTTGGACCAGCACTGAAAGTTTGGAAGAGTTTGAGCGCTACAAATATGTTTATCAAAGGTGTATTTATCAAAGAGGGCAGAAAGTTTTCATATTTGAAGTCTTTTCTGTTTTAAAGATATCTGCTCTTCGAATGAAGCAGAAATTTAATCTTTTTGTGGATTGTCAAAGTATGTTTTTGAGTACAGCTTCATCGCAACATTCATACGTTATACATTTTAAAAAATTAAAAAAGCATAGAAATGTAATTAAATATTGTACAAACAATAAACTATGATCCTCCAGGGTCAGCCTGCCCAGCGGCAAAATCACCAAGGTAACGCTCGGCCGACTGCACTTCAGCGAGACGACGTCCAACAACATGAGGAAGAAAGGCAAACCCAACCCTGACCAGAGGTGTGTGTGTGTGAGGTCAATAATTAATGAATGAATAACAGTCAGAGCTACACACTAACTCTGTGTGTGTGTGTGTGTGTGTGTGTGTGTGTGTGTGTGTGTGTGTGTGTGTAGATATTTTCAGATGGTGGTCGGTCTGTACGCTGCAGTGGGAGGAGACGAGAAGTTCCTCCTCACAGCTCTGGTGTCGGAGAGGATCATCGTCAGGGTAACGACTTTAAACCAGTTACAGTCAACTTATGTCCCAGGGGCCCCCC
This sequence comes from Plectropomus leopardus, assembly GCF_026936395.1. Taxonomy (NCBI): domain Eukaryota; kingdom Metazoa; phylum Chordata; class Actinopteri; order Perciformes; family Serranidae; genus Plectropomus; species Plectropomus leopardus. Next base: position 4,148,328 of record NC_142197.1, on the reverse strand, counting down.
AACAGAGGCCCTAGCGAAGACCCAAATGTCCTGAAATACTAGAAATGTCCTTTAATCCCAGAAACATCCTTAAGTCCGATAAATGTCCTAAAATCCTAAAAACATCCTATAATCTTAGAAATGTCCTAAAATCTTTTAAAACTCCTAATTTCCTAAAATTCTAGAAATGTCCGAAATCACAAAAATGTCCTAAATCTGAGATATGTCCTACAATCCTAGAAATGTCCTAAAATTCTGGAAATGTCCAAAATCTTGAAAACATCCTAAAATCCTAAAAATGTCTTAAAGTCCTTGAAACATCCCAAAATCATAGAAATGTCCTAAAATTCTGGAAACATCCGAAAGTCCCATAAATGTGCTAAAATCCTGAAAACAGCGTTAAATCTGAGAGACGTCCTAAAAAGAGAAATGTCTCAAAATCCTAAAAACATCTTTAAATCCTTGAAACACCCTAAAACCTAGAAATGTCCTAGAATTGTGGACACATGTATGGTGCTGCTGCGACTGGCCCCTGATCTTCTTTTGAAAAAGTGTCCCCTGAGCAAAGCACGTTAAGTGTCCCTGCTTTAAATCAATGATCCGTGAATCACTAAGGCCCCGTGTGAAGCACTGACACAGATCTCGGTCTCGTCTCTATAAAACTGTCATCAGTCTCACAGCGTGTCCCTCTGCAGGCCTCTAACCCCGGTCAGTTCGAGATGGACGGGGACGCCCTGTGGCAGCGCGGGGCGGTGCAGGACGCCGTGGTCTGTCAAGGCCGAGTCGGCATCAACACCGACTGCCCCGACGAGGCGTTAGTCGTCTGTGGTAACGCCAAGGTGATGGGCGCCGTCATGCAGCCATCGGACTGCCGCGCCAAGGAGAACATACAGGAGGTAAGACGGCGACATAATTTATACTACAAGATATTGCAGTTATTGTTCTTTCATGTCAAGTTCAAATGTAATTTTCCGAAATGTAAATGTGTTCGTTTTTTCAGGTTGACGCTGAGCAGCAGCTGAAGAGAATCACTCAGATGAGAATCGTTGAGTTTGATTATAAACCCGAGTTTGCCTCCGTCATGGGGATCGACCACACCCACCAGACAGGTAACAACATTAATATAACGTTATTGTAACACTGACGCGCTTTAATTCATCTGCAGGTGAGTGAAGGTGTCACAGTAACATCGATCACTTGATATTTCAGGTATAATAGCTCAGGAGGTGAAGGAGCTGCTGCCATCTGCGGTGACGGAGGTCGGAGACATTTCCTGTTCTGACGGAAAGATGATTCATAACTTCCTCATGGTGGACAAAGTAAACTTCTCTCTTCCTTCTGTCTTTATAATCTCGTATGTTTATCTTTATTGTTTAATGTTGTAAATTGACCTAAACGAACAGTTTTTTAAAATGTGTTTATGTGCCAGACAGGCAGTCTGTTCTCATTCTCAGGGTGTTGACGCTGAAGGCTCCCTTTAGCGTCTGTATAATAATGATAATAATAATAATAATAATAATAATAATAATAATAATAATAATAATAATAATAATAATAATAATAATAATAATTAACTTTATTTGCATAGCACCTTGCATACAAGAAATGCAGCCCAAAGTGCTTTACAAGAAATAAATTAAATGCACCAAGTGCTTCACATCAAAACACATAAAAGATAAAAAGACATAATAAAACCTATAAATTTAAATAAAATAAAATCAGAATAGAATGCATCTTCGAATGGTTAAAATCCTCTTGATAATACTAGTAAAAGTCAGATAAAATAAGGATAAAAATTTAGTGCACAGAATGCATAACATAAAATGGAAAATTAGATAAATAAAATATAACCCACAGACATTATTAACAAAATAAGCATAAAAATATAGTATATAATATATAAAATGCATAAAATCAAGACATAGTGGGCTTTCAAGTCCAATGTAGTAATTACATGATATAAACAGCATGAGTCAAACTAATACAGGACTTTCACCCAGGAGACTGCTGTTTGTGTCTCATGTCAAATCTGATTTTCTCCTCTTCCTCCTCCAGGAGCAGATCTTCATGGAGAACGTCGGGGCGGTGCAGCAGCTGTCGAAGCTCACCGACAACCTGGAGACTCGAATCAAAGAGCTGGAGGTCTGGAACCGGCGACTGGCAAAGCTGAAGAGTCTGACCGGCAGCCTGCGCTCCTCCGGGTACCTTCATCTATTCATCCTTTCATTCGTCCGTTATTACACAGTTGTTCAGTACACGATGCCTTCAGTGAATGTGACTCTTAAAACAAATTGCCAATCAGCATCCACCGGACAAAAAGCACAATAATAACACAACTAATTCTCTTCTCCAAGGTGGTTTTTTTCGTTCAGTTTGCAGGATTACCGAAAACCTACGAGCCTGATTTTCATTGAACTTAGTGAAAGCATGTGCCAAAGAAAAACCCTTTAAATTTTGGAGGGGATTTGAATCACAGGGACAATGCACGAATTATTTCTCAATCTTTTTAACATGTGAAGTCATTTGTTGCAGTTCTGTGCTCTCTGAGTTCCCTTACAATATCAGTCACTTGACATCTGTGAATATATTATTACGTCAAATATAATTAACTATAACTATATGGCATTTAGACTTTAATCCCTACATTATTACTCTGCGTATTACTCTATTAGACAGACATTTTCTTCCTTTAAAATATAAAAGTACAATAAATGCAACAATTAAACCAATCAAGTACCACTGCAAACTAAGAACATCATAAATGCAAAAATAATTTGGTGAAAATAAGCAAAACAAACAACAAAAGACAGCAGAACTCTATAATCCGTGTTCATGCAGGCTTACAGTATATACCGCCATGGAAAAGTACTGCTAAAATGTGTGTGTGTGTGTGTGTGTTGCATAATAGCGGCATCATTGTGTTATCAGTACATAAATACAAATCACAGTTCAAGGCTGAGCGAGTCTGAAGGCTCCTGTGTGTGTTTGTGTGAATGAATAAAGAGCGTTAAAATAATCCACCGCAGTTTAAAACAAAAAAAATGAAGTTGTGAAGTTTCACAAACTCCTGAGCTGTGTTTTTGCCGCTCTTTTCGATTCTTGTTGAAAAGTATTGTGGGAAATGTGGGCCGTGACTCACTGAGGCAGGTTAAAGGACAGCAGGTTGACGTCTTCAGAAAGCACAACTGATCTGTGCTCAAGGTCACAGATAATTTATTGATAAAAGAAAGATTTTGTCAGACATTAGTTATTAGTTTAAGCTCCTATTGAAGCTGGACTGCTTTACTTTTTGTTGTTTTTCTTTCCCTAATATTGTATGAATATCTGTGTTGCGAAAAAATCTTTTAAACTGTGTTAATGACACATCACATTTGTAATTTCGTAAACAAACAAACTGGAAATCCACTGGATTTATCATTGATTTCAGAATAAAAGCTTGAAAGCTTGTGTTTTCTGCCCAACAGGAAATCCAGAAAACACAGCAGCGTGTCGATAACGCCGAGTCCCGACTCGTGTAAGACCAGTAAAGTTCAGAAAGACAGCTGCAGAGAGAGGTACAGCAGCTGTCTGCAGCATAAAGTCTTCCAGGCCAGCGTCTTCACCCTGCTCGCCACCATGGCGCTCTGGTGAGGGACGCCATCAAGTATTTTTCACCTAATCACAATAATATGTGAGAAATGTTAATCAATCAAACATTGGTGTGTGTGTGTGTGTGTGTGTGTGTGTGTGTGTGTGTGTGTGTGTGTGTGTGTGTGTGTGTGTGTGTGTGTGTGTGTGCGTGCAGCATCATCTCTATCACCGCTCTGTACCTGCTCAATATGACAGAGGAGAATATTGACCTCTTTCCTGGCATCAGGTAAACAGCGTTTTTATTATAATAGGAAACAGCTTTTATATTAACTTAAAAAGGCCTCAGTCACCAAATAACTCATAACAAAAACCATAATTTCAATTCAATTTATTGACATTAATGTTTGTAAAACAATATTGCCAAAGCCTAAGATACAATTAAATGATGATTTAAATAAATACAAGAAAAGAAAATCAATAATGATATTCAAATCAACAGCAATGCATTGGATAAAAAATGCATAAATAAAAAAATATAAAATATATATATATACAGACTTTTATGTGATGTTGTCTCTATATTTCTTTGACCTTTTTATTTATTTATTTATTTTACATTTTATTTCCTTTTAGTTTGTGGTCTGATTGCTTTTGTTGTTTTTATTTTGCTGTTTTTGGTCTATTTCTATATTGAGATTTTTTTGCAGTGTTTATTTGATTTGAAGATTTTCAGTTTGTGCAAGAAATTTGTAATTGTCATGAAACCCTTTCAGCGTTGAGAGTTTAAATATTGCTGCCGCGGGTTGTTTGTGCTGATTGTTGTTTTTGTCTGTTAGTAACGGCAGCGTGGTTCCTCCGCAGACCACAGCCTGGAGCAGCACAGGTACCATACCGCTCGAAAAATACTGTGTTTACATTCACTGTAGTGAAGTAACAGTCTAAACAAAGGATATTCAGTATCCTGTTTATAAGGATAATTCAGAATTGAATGTAATATTAGATGACCACTGAGCATGTAAAGATGGCCATTGTTAATGAATCATTTTAGTCATTAAAATTTGGATTTGTTGCAATTATTGATCACAATATCACTTTATACAAGATGCATAGCATTTTTTTCACTTGATCAAATCCAAACTAACTGGATTTAAATAAATAAATTAATAAAAAATGAATAAGAGAGGTTCAGCTGGTAAATCCCTCTTCTGTCTGCAGTCCCCCCGACCCGTCCCCCCGGCTCGTGGCCCCCGGACGTGGACTTCTGCGACCTGCTGTACTGTGAACGGGTGTACTGCTGCGCCCCTCCAGGAGGGGGCGTCTCCAACATCACCTCCACTGAATCACCTGGAGACGAAAATTCTGACATTTCAGGTAACAACAACTGTATTTATACACAACATGAACACAGAAATACAATTCGAATGAAGAGATTTTTGCACGCTCTCAACAGGCCGATATAAATGAATGTCTGATGTATTCACATAGAGACACAGTCAGGCCTGTCACTCACCGGTCGGATATTACTAACAGTACTCGCAGTATTAACCCTGATTTCTGCTGTTTTTGCTCGACAGAGAAAAGAAGAGAAAAACTTTATGAGGAGCTGAAAAATGCCAAAGACTGTGAGTTTTCATCTTCTACATGTTTAAACAGCCTCGTAAACAGACTTGACGCTTTCACTGCTGAGCTGAACGGATGTTTAGACACGGACAATAACATCATAAAGAAACACAAAAAAAAAAAACGTAAATAAAAAAACAACACAGATACATAGTTCAAAGCTTTAATATAGTAGAGCCACATTTTGAGAAAATCTATTTTTCCGACATCTATTGCACCTAGAGGAGGGATCCCTCCTCAGTCGCTCTTCCTGAGGTTTCTACCTTTTTTCGCTGTTAGAGGGTTTTTTGGGTAGTTTTTCCTTCGTTGATGTGAGGGTCTAATCACAGAGGGATGCCGTACGCTGTAAAGCCCCCTGAGGCAAATTGTGATTCGTGATAATGAGCTTTATTAATAAAATCGACTTGACCTAAATCACTACATAATGATTTAAAAGCCACCAGCATTCAGTATATTTAATGGCAAATTAAAGGAACCAAGCATGGGACCTATTTTCCATACTTTCTTATATCATGTTATATTGCTATATATTCACATAACATTATATATTTATATATAATTATATAATTCTCTCTCTCTACCAGGGACAAACACAACCATCCAGTCTTTAATGATCAAGGAAAATCAGCAGGTGATTGACAGTAAATACTGTCTAAGAGACGACTGTGGGTAAGTGAAAAAAGACAAAAAGAAAAAAAAAACACTATAATTGCAAAATTATCTTTGTGCTGCAAAGGGTTGAAGTCTTTTCTTTTTTTGGCCATGATTATAATGGCCAGAATATTGATATTCTTTCAATGAAATAATTTAAAATTTAAGATTTTAGTAAATTTCTCTTAAAGTGCATTCATAAATTAGTTTTAAATATTTTTGACTATAACAGCCTTTTTTTAATGAATAGTTTAGCTAAATTTAGTTTAGATTAGATTAGTTTAGTTTAGTTTAGTTTAGTTTACTTTAGTTTAGGTTAGATTAGATTAGATTAGATTAGTTTAGATAAATTTAGTTTAGTTCAGTTTAGTTTAGTTTAGTTTAGTTTAGTTTAGGTGTGTGTTATATTTATATTGATATAATATTGATGAATCCCAGATTTCTACTAAAACGTTCGTTTGCACGCTTTGAGCACAAATTCATGCATATGTAGTGTTTGTGAATAACTCCCATTGTGTTTGTAAATCTGAATTTTTACATATATATATTTACAAATATGGTCTGTGTGGAAAAAACAATGTTTTTGACTGACTGTCCTCGCTGTGTCTCCTTCAGTCCAGGCAGATACACCTACAGAGTTCCCATCAGCCAGTTTGTCCCAGACAACATGAGAGTCACGCTGGTCATGAAGTAAGTACTGACGGGCTGCAAACATCAAAACAATATAGATTAAATTTTCTATTCTACAAAACCTTAATGAAGACAGACATTTAAACTGACTAACAATACTAATACTAACAATTAAATGTGTTCAACAACAAATGTTGACTGTTTTGAGTCTGCAGTGAATGAAGACAATCTGCAGGTTTCTCTGAAATGTTGTATTAAGTCTGAGGAAAATGTTGACAGCTAACTCTTTTCCCTCTTTTACACTATTATTTTGCATTTCCTTCTTTAGCCCCAGCTAGCAGGGAACGTTCCCACAACATTGGCTAATGTTACCTACGAGTTGCAGTAAAGTTTTAAAGAAAACATTTTAATCTAATGTTCAAATAACCTTTTAAGGATGTTTAATCATTTCAAATAATGCTCCTTTAAGGTTAAATGCTGACTGAGACGTAACGTTTTAACTGTTTTGGATGTTGAGAGGTGACAGATCATAGTTTTCTTTAATAAAACGTTTCCACAATGTTACCTGAGAACAAAGGAAGAACGTTCTAAAAGCAACGCTCAGAACACGTTACTGATGACTGAGATTACAGACTTTTTTCAACAATGAAAATGTAATGTGATATGTTAACAAAAAATACAAAAAACATTCAAATTTAAAAAAAAAATTTAGGCCTGAGATTACAGACAGAAAAAAGAAAACAAACACAATCAAAACTAAAAACTAAAAAAAATATTTTAACATTTTTTTTATATTTATAGAGATTTTACCCTAACTTTAGAAGAACACTCTGGGAACTAAAAAAAAACATTTTGGTTCTAAAAAGAACATTTTTAGAGCCAAAACTGCGAGCTGGGGTTATTCGCTTTCCGGTGTGCTAAATTCGGTGACTTCTATTCGCCGACAGGAGCGTCCGTGTTGCTGAACGGCAGCGAACCACGAACTATTGAGTTCAATCTGAAGAGATGAGACACAATTTGTCAGTTTGGTTTAGCTGAGCTGATTCTTCTCAGATGTGTTTGAAACATGAGAGTAAATGAAACATTTTCTCATTATTATTATTATTTATTCGTATTTTTATTTATTCTGCGTAGCTCCACAGAGCTGCTGGTGGTTCATCTGTGCAGTCTCGATGAATCGGTGGCCTGCTCCTCTCTGCTGGATGTAAACAGCGTCGCCGACAGCAGATACCCTTCAAACACACAGGTAAGCGTGATACACTGATATAGCTAATTGATTCATTGATTTACTGATTGATTACATTCTGAGAATTATTTATTTCCACCATTTAATGCAAATTTTGCGTATAGCCTACCTGTTTTTGTTGTTTGTGGTTCTCAGCGACATCATGGAAAGACAAAAATTGACAAATGGAAGCATTTTTGAGTTGTTTTAAGCACAGATATGTGAAATATAAGTAAGAGTGCTTTTTCCGCATGTTTAGTCTGCTTTTGGGATGTTTTAGACAAATTATGAACTTGAAAAGTTATGTTGCTAAATGGAAAAAAAAACACTTTGTAGAATAAAAAAAGGCACATTTAAAAATAGATATTGTTTTCTATTCACGCTGAATTAGAAACAATTTTAACAAACAGCAAAACCAAAATTCCCACAGATTATTAATGAATTGATTGTATTTTAAGACTTTTTAATATTAAAACAAAATGGTATTAAAATATCTTAAATCAATCTTTCAAAAACCCTCAAAAATGCTAAGACTATTTTTTATATAATTTCCCAAATTCCTCTGGCATAAATGTCACCAAAAAAGTAACGTTTTATGTCATTTAAAAAAAATTTTAGGCACATTTTTTTCATTGCAAATTATGTTTGTTTATGTTTTCTTTTTTTCAATTTTGGTTGTTGTAAAATTCTTAAATTTTACTCCTAGCGGCATTCAAAAAGCTGTAGGAACCCTGAAAACGCCCAATCTGTTCTCAAAGACAGATTAAACATTTCATTACACACCTTTCTGTGGTTTACAAACAAACGAAGGAAAATCTCTCCGACAGAAGAAGTATGTAATTTTTCACTTTTCCAGTTCACGGAGCTGCAAACTCAAACAGGAAGGTTGAGTATCGGTGCTTGATGGACGTATGGAAAACCATCCGACACGCCTGGATCAACTTTTGAGCGTTTGTGTTGGTTTTGGGGTCAGTGAGGTTCCAGGCCACTGACTCAGTTACCGTTACAGTTAATAATGCAGGACGTGTTGGGAAGCACTGATGAATAATGGATGTGTGGCGGGGTTTTCCTCACATCGGGACGACGGCGTGCTAATCACGGCTGCGCTCACGTTAATCCAGGACATGGACACCAATCACACAGCGACACACCTGTTACTGCAAAAAACATAAGCACGCTGATGTTTTACTGAAGAAAAAACAGCAATACCACGGTGGAAAAATACTCTAGTTTATTTGTTCCACTTAGTACAAAACACAATGAGGACAAAATATATAAAAACTGCATCTGAGGGTGTAGTACAAAACCTATACTGGCTTATATAAAAACCACACCCAGAAAATATATGAATAGTAAAATATAAGTAATCAAATTATCAATACGTAAGTTGTTAAAAAAATACAAAGAGTCACAGTATTAATATAGGGTTAAAAAAGTAAAAGTACAGCATTCAAATGTTTGCGTGTAAAAGTACAAAAATGGCCTTTTTCATAATAATATGTAACATATTACTGGATAAAGATGGAGCTCATCAGGTATATTAATCGATATTAATATAGTTTATTTGTTGGTTATATTTTTTGTTAATTATCTGAATCTGCAAATTCATCATTAACTGAGATTATTAATTAAATACAGTGCAGTAAAATGTATAATATTTACCTACTAGATGTAGGTTTAAAGAGTTTAAAGTGTAAAAATCTGGATATACTCAGGTACTCGGGTAAACTGTACATAACTACATTAGTTACTAATATGACTACTACTACTACTACTACTACCACTTCTACTACAACTACTACTAATAATAATAATAACAATAATAACTTTTATTAGTGCTTTTCAAGGAACTCAGACACTTAAATAAAATACATTAAAATACAAAAACCCCATTAAAGTTATAACGGATAAAGCACATATGTATGCCAATTATTTTTCCTTCATTAAATTTAAATAAATTTCTCTGGATTCTATTTTATTTTCCTTTTTTTTAAACAAATATTGTCCAAAGACAGAGGTGGTCAGAAAGGGTAAACAACCATACATCGAATCTTTACATATTTTTGGTTTCAGTCTTAGTTTTTATTTGTGAAGTTAGAGATAATCTATGTACCAGAGCTGCTATGAGTATTTGATTAATCGATCATTTTTTAAATAAAACCCCCCCCCCTTTTTTTTATAGTTTAGATTATTGCTCGGACAAAAAAAATGCTATTTATTTATATATTATATATTTTTTTTTTTACCTTATTTTTGATACCAAACAATCAAAACAACAATTTCCAGATTAATTTAACATGAAAATTAGTATTTTTATGTGACTTTCATGCATGCTTTAAATGAAATTACAAGTTATACAAGCGCATGGCTGAATTAACATGTTGTTTTTGTTGAATGAACGTAAAGCTGATTTTTTCGTGGTTTGGTCTCGGTGTGTTTCTGCAGGGAGAGCATGAGTGGCCTCTTCATGTCGCTCGCCTTTATCACAGCTCCTATCACTTTCGCTCCACAGTGGCTGTAAGAAACTCATTTCTTTATTTCTCATTTCTATTATTTTGTCATCCTTCTGCTACAAATATTGATCTATTTTATAGAAACAAATGTGGATTCATCTGCTTGTTCATTTTACTTTTACTAAACTTACTGAATATATCCACAGACATGAAATTATCCTTTATTTTGTAGTGTTTACTACATAAATATTAGTAATATAATAATTGCTTGTACATTTCTTTCTCCTCAGGGTCAAGCAGACTGCAGTACTGACCATCACTTCCAAGGGGCGCTATTTACTGACTACCACTTCCATTTCTACAGGCGCTGTACACACCCATAAACAAACATTTAAAGACAAATATAAAGAAAGATATCTAAATATTTTAAATGCAAATATATTAAATATTTGCATCACTAACACATAAATCTGAAAAACTGAAGCTGAATGTCATCCCTCTGCTTTTATCTTTGTTTTTTAAAGCTGCAACTGCATTTTTACTTTTCATTTTTGTGGATAGATTTTTCTGCGTAATTGCAAAAAACAGAGAAAAAAGGTCTGTAGTGCACACAATATTTTCTTTTTATTTCTCTATTTACTGCCTTTTTCCTCACGTCTTTCCCGCTTTGTGAAAAAGTGAATTTTTCAGGACCAGATGA